>NC_056730.1:267993934-268043934 GCF_019279795.1 Protopterus annectens | reverse complement strand
CTGCTGTACTAATTGAAGGCCTTGGTCTGGACAGCATAGTATGTTATATATCCACATTACTTACATCTGCTGTTTTGTGTGGGCCTTGCATTCATCACTGATTATATATTTCAAAGTCTATGTGCTGTAAGTAATGGCATACATTATATACAATACATATACAATATATATATATATATATATATATATATATATATATATTACATAATTATATATGTAAAACCCATATATATATATATATATATATATATATATATATATATATATATACATGAATATATTTATATATCTATATACCACTGATGTTATATGATTATTTGTGAGTCATACATATATATATATATATATATATATATATATATACATATATATATATATATATATATATATATATATATATATATATATATAGATATCTACATTTACAGATATATACTTGTGCATATATCCATGCATGTTTGGCGTATCATTTTGTCCTGTACCTCATTCTCTTGGCAATTGACATGAATGATCTAAGGATTGAAGTCAGTAACTAATGACAATACCTTTGTGTTTCAGAATTCAACTCCTTCAAAATATGTTTTAATACATATAACTGTTTAACTAGCAACTTTTTGGTGTATAAGAGCAATATTTGACATATATCCCGATTTGTACCCACATTTTGGCACACTTTATCCAGAATTCTTGCATTAAGAGGTTGTGTGGTATGATATTACTACATTCCCTGTACTGTTGAATGATTGTGTTGGATGATATGTTTGTGAAAACATCAGGGTTATGTATAGCTGCCATGGCTTAGTAGTACATAACTCTGTGTATGGTGTGCAGGGTCCTCGATTTGAGCCTTGCAGAAGCTGTTTATTTTGTTGCTGGGCAGAACATGGTCCATTGGCTAGAGAGTGATTAAGGCACTTTAAAGCTGTTGTAACCGGGTTTGCATGGAGCTAGGCACTGCTAACTTCTGGTTACAGTTTCTTTTACTGTGTTAGTTTCTGAATTGCTTAACCTGTGTAGGCAGTGCTTACCCCCATGCAAGCAGGCTTAAACCTACTTACTGCTGCTTAAAAGTGCTTACTCCTGCTTACCCTCTCGCTAATTTCTTTAAAATAAAAGAAAAAGGGGTTGATAGGAAAGTGATGAAAAAAGGGGCACAAAGAGGGAGAGACAGTAAGGAAAATAGCCAGAGATGTGCAGGAAGGATGTAGGGAAGGTCCACACCTGCTCTTTTCTTCTACAGCAACAGCTGGGCAAATACACTGAATTTAGAGGTAGATTTGGACACTCAAACCCCTAGTTGGGGGTGAGGACAACAGTAATTCTTTGTGATGCCAATTAAACTTAATTACTTGTGTCCAGTGGATACATGGGTGAAATGGACAGCTATGTATGGAGCAACATTTTTTTGTAGGAACAGATTGCCTTTTTTTTTCAGATGAGAGTGGGATGTTGGGGAGGAGTAGTAGGTATATTTGGGGAGGTAGGTTGTGTAGGTTAACAGACAAGACAAAACAGATGCATACAGGGGTGGTATATTACACATGTGAGGGTAAACACCTTGGACGGGGAGGGGTGTTTGGAATTCGCAAGTCCATGAGCCCCCAAATGGAAACAGTGGGACTGAGGTCCCCACCCATGGGCAGTCACCACTACACCTTCATGGCCCCAAAGGTGGCTGTGCTGGGGGCTGGGTAGGAGGTGCAGGCTCACCCTCTAATTGTGCTATGTTGCCCTCAAGCTGGCATAGCTGATCTCAAATCTCTTTGTTGAGCTCTCTATGCACCATGGCCCGGACCTGACAGTGGGTAACAAGTACCTCTTCGCCCCCGCTTCTGGGGGCAGCCAAGCCCCATCCCCTGAGGTGGTTCCACCTGAAGGTGGTACAGGGCCAACAGAGGAGGAGGTCCCAGGCTGGGCCCCAGACATGCTGGTACCCAGTGAAATGGCCAGCTGAGGTGGGCAGGTGGGTCCGCTGGGACCGGCCTTCCCATACAAGCTATGGTGTTGCAGTTTTGGGGCAGATATTGGTTAGTAATAGTCAGCAGCATTCAAAATTAGTTATAACAGCATGCATAGATATTCCCATTAACCCAAGACACCAGATTTACAACAGTTGCAGGGTGAGCAGAACACATGCATATATGGGACAACAGTGGCCATTACAACAGCATGCAGTTTACATTAATGGCAAAAGGCCACCAATATGGTAGTATATTAACATGGCACATGCATAGAACCAAATGTGAATATTTATAAACCAATAGGACATATGTCCCAACAAAAGTTTGGCATGTACACGTACCCATTTAGGTGTATAATTAGGTTATTGTTGCACATATGGTGAGGGTGAGAGAGAGAGGTCAATTAACAACTAATAAATCCCTGTAGTTTTCACAACTTTCAAAGTCACTGCAGTGATCTGTCACTTACATGTATTATTACACTACTCAATGGCCTTACTTTGTACAATGGCATGTTTGCAGAGTAGTATATATCTGGACTGTCTTACATATAGTTTACAACTCTTACCGGATATAGCTGTTGAGAAAATATTAACACTACCTGACAAATTCTACACATACTCCCAGATTCCATGTTGATGTTATACACATACATAACAATCTGTTATTGCACACACTGTGGTCAAGGCTTGACAGGATGCAGGTGTTAATGTGACATATTTTGAGAATAGCTGTCATGCACTTTGGGTGAGATGCTACGATGATAGGTTTGTTTTCATATACATTCTCTATGTTCAGGTCTGACTATCAGTTATATGTCAGTAAAAGCTGCCTACATTTCTTGGATCATCACACTGATTTGTCAGGGAAACAAGTTAACAGGCAGCAGATATGGGCTATTTATCTGGACATGCTGGAAAGATCAGAACAGTTAAGGGGTATGCCTATGAATACAGCTTACTACCTGAACATTCTGACACAGGCTGTACAGTTGATGGTTATGATTATGCTTACAGCTTACTGTATGAACATTCTAGCATGTTCTGTACAGTTGTTGGGTCTAATTATGCATACAGCTTTCTATGTGAACATTCTCACAGACTCTGTACGGTTATGGGGTATGATTATGCATGCAACTTACTACCACTCCGGGGATTCAAACCCTTGCTGTGTGTGATAAAAATATTACAGTTGACATCACAATACACTGTGCTATCAGGGAATTGGTGTGTAGCATTTCAATGTTTTCTGTCTAAGTATTCCTCAGTTGTTTAATATGACTGACCTCTTGGGACTTCCAACATTGTTATACTGAACCTCCAACACATTTTATCTGCGTTCAACAGTGTGGGTAACACTGCTTATTGCAACTACTATTT
Organism: Protopterus annectens; assembly: GCF_019279795.1. NCBI lineage: Eukaryota > Metazoa > Chordata > Ceratodontiformes > Protopteridae > Protopterus > Protopterus annectens. The sequence continues at coordinate 268,040,594 of NC_056730.1, read as the reverse complement.
ATAGAATGTAACACTATAACAACATATGAAAGCAGAATGTACACAAACACTCCAGGGGTTATACTTTTATTCACAAGATATTACTCCTTACTTCCACACAACCTATATGACAGTCTTCCTCCCATATTGTCTAGTTTATTCAGTACATCCCATACACAATACATTTTTATAGTGGTACAACACTTTCTAGAACTTTTATATTTATTTGTTATGATAATACATGCAAGATTATTACTAACCTGGCTCATGACACAGCCTTTGCAGCCTAACAGCATAGGCTTGCTGGTTCGCAGCCCACTCATCTGCAGCTGTCAGAGAAATACAGTGATATTTAGCCATTACCTATCCGTAGTATACACAAGCTAGGCAATCATTATTTACTTAGTTGAATGAGTACTTACTCAGTGCTGGGGCATTGGACATCTGCCTTGATTCTTGGATCCACTGCTCCAAGAGATCACCCCTTCATTGCTTCAGGTCAGCATTGTGATGCCTAACCTGCTCACCAGTCCAGGGAATACCAGTTGCACTGGTGAGGTCATGGGCAAGACTGTCCCAGGCCTCCAGTTTATACTGAGAGCCCTGGTACTGGCCCTGCAGTAGTCGCTGCTCATGGTGTTTTATCAGCAGCCATACCATGAATCTGGATTCCCGGGTGCCCCAGAGCTGCACTCTAAATCAAGTACCTTCCCCTACTCCAGCCATTCTGCCTATGGTAGGGAGCTGCAACCATTTATGGGAAGTATTTGCGCCTGTGGGGTTTAAATGTGCCTGATTTCTCACACTTTCCCATGATTGGACGGTTTTGAAAAGGCTAAGCTATGGGCACACCTGCTTACCTAATGTTGGCATTGCTTAAAGGGGTATACCACTAAGCAGATTGAGTTAGCCAGCCTACGCATTGCTTATACAAAGTAAGCTCAGCTGTGCAATGCTTAACATTGCTTAATATTCAGTTAGCATTATACTTTCCTTTTGGCATTAATTTTTTTTATTCGTTACATGTTATATCTGTGTCTGGTATCCGTGATTCATGTGTACATACACTTTATGGAGTCCTGGGGACGTCAACACTTTATCACAATAACACCTCACATCTGGCCTTACTGCAGTACTCCAGTTCACATATTTATGTAATGTGGCAGGTTATACAACATCACACTGTACATAGATTCCTTTCACATGTTCAGTTTGATTTTCCTATGGTGAGGATTTGTTTGTTGAAACCTCAGTTTTATGTATTGTTATGATGGCTTAGTGGTTAATTACTATGTTTGTAATGTACAGGGTCTTGGGTTTGAGCCTTGCAGAGGCTGTTTATTTTGTTGCTGGGCAGAACACGGGCTGTTGGATACAGTGATTAAGGCACTTTAAAGCAGTTGTAAGCGGGTTTGCACTGAGCTAAGCACTGCTAACGTCTGGTTACAGTTTCCTACACTCAGTTAGCTTCTAAATTGCATAGTCTGTGTAGGCAGTGCTTACCCTTGTGCAAGCACACTTAAACACGCTTACTTTTGCTTACATATGCTTACTCCTGCTTATTTGTGCTTAAACCTGCTTACTAGTGCCTTATTCATTACGACACTGACTCTTCACATGTGCATTTCCTGCAGTACTTCAGTTCATAAATATATGTTATTTAGTGGGTTTTGCAACAAAAATATTGGTTATAACGTGCTATGCCATGTAAAATAGACTGTGCTGCAGTGGGACTCAAATCGGGAATGCCTGTTCATTAGGCAAATGCTCTCCCAACTACACTATTGCTGTGCTGCTTCATTTGCATATATCTTCCTTGTTATCCTCTTCAACAGTTTAAGCTGCTTTAACTGTAGATAAGCGATGGGCACATCTGTGCTCCTATGGTTAGCTGTACTTCGAATTTAAAAAAAAAAATAAAGCGGTTTCTTCATTTGATTTTTATGTACTGCTGCTGTTGTACACATTGGGGAACTGCTGGTGGGGTTATGTGGACACCTATGAATGATCTAGCTTATTTCTTACCACTTTCTTCTGTTCTACATTGCAGGGGCATGTTTATTCTGAGAGACCTGCTCTCTCCACCGGCACTTGTACACGCTCCGTGTAAGCCTAGGAGCTCAGGCAGCACGCCTTCATTAATATGCATGGCACGCTGCCATCCTGCTCCTAAATGGGTGCTTCCGTGCAGGACTAAGCTAGTTCTGCATGGAAGATTAGTGAATCCAGGGGTTTATCTGTTATTAATTTAGTTGCATGTTAATATATCCTGTTTACTTCTGTTACATCACATGAATTTCTGTTAATAGTATTGATTACCAAGTTCATTTGTTTAATCAGACTTCTAATATTTTGGATCTTGCTGACTTTCTGGAATCTATTTCTTTTGTAGATCTTAATGTCTATCCATTTTTATTAAATTAAGCAACTCTTCCCTACGATCATTTTCCTCTAAACCGTGGGCACATTCCTTGTTCTCCATTTCCTATGGGCATTGTGCATAAAGTTCCAGACCATCTTCCTGTGACAGATTCTCTTTATCTGCATCTTGAGTCATCCATATTTCTTTTATATGGGAACTCACTGGCCTTGCACTCCACAGCATTGACTATGTCAGTTACCACTGTTTCCTCCTCCTTCCCTTGCTGTGCAACTTCAGTTGAACTTTTGTACTGGTTTCTTACTGAGGGCTCTAGAGTATCTTCATGTGGTAAGTTATCAGATGCTTACTGTTCCACCTGTTCCTCCTTAATTTGGGGACTCATTGTTCCATCATGCTGTGAGGTTACACAAGTTAGATTCTCTACACTAAATCCTTCACTTTGCAGTAATCTATAGCATCAGTTTCTATTTCTTTAACTTCTCCATTACTAATCTTCTTTTCTACTTTACCCATTTGTTTTCTTATTTTTTTCATTGTGAAAATTTCCTTAACCAGATGTCGTTCCCTGTATTTCAATTCAAATACATTTCGTGCTGCTATTTTTTGTATTGATTAGTTTTGTTTTCTCCTTTGCATAAGTATTGCACCATATTACATGTATTATTCTTTCGTGTCTGTATTTCTTCTTCAGATGTCTCCTACTCCTCCTGTTTCTCCTTACTTTGGGGACCCATTATTCCATCATGCTGTGACATACCTGTGTTAGGCTTTCCAAACTAAATCTTTCACTTAGTAGGTATTCCATATCTTCAACTTTTATTTGTTTAACTTCTGCTTTACTAATCTTCTGTTCCATGTTCCTCCTTTGTCATCTCATTTTTTGTATTTTGAAAATTTCCATAGCTGCATGCCTTTGCCTGTATTTCTCTTCAAATATCGTTGGTGCTGCTTTTTTGTATTGATTAATTTGGCTTTCTTCTTTGCATAAATATTACACCACATCAGATCTCCCTTTCTGTTTCATGCCCTTTTTATGCTTTTCAAAAATCTCTAGGTTTTATTCTTTAAATTTTTACACTTGCTGAGTTGCTTCTTTTTCCGAGGGGCCCAAGGTTTCTTGGTCTATATAAAGTTTTTCTCAGATGTGTTGTATTAATGAACACCATACCTTTCAACCTGTTAGTAACAGAAATCTGGGCAACACAGAAAATAATGGGGATCAAAGGCCCAAAAATAGGGAAATATTTTAAATATTGCTTTTATAAACTTAGATAGTTGTTAGAATACTTGGATTTGTGTTAGAATGCATTTTCTGAAGGATAAGAAGTGTGAAACAATTGTGAAATCCAAATGCATATCACTATTTAGTGACTTCAATCCTCTGTGATTTGCTAGAAAACCACATATTTTATAAGAAATGGACCACAATATGAGGCAAACATCTAGATAGTTGTGAGGTATGATGAACACAAATTTGCTTTTGAAGCTTTGGACCATTTTTCGTGTGCAAGTATTTTTCTTTCCTCTGATTTCTCTCTTAAAAATTTTCAATGTTTTCCATCTATAAAAACAGCACGTAATTTCTTTCTTACCCTCAATAGGTCCCGCTATCATTTTTATTGCTCTTTTTTGGGCTGTCAGTTTTTGTGCTTTTTCTGGACTCTACAATGGTGGGGACATCCAACCCTGAGCCTGGCTTAACTCCATTGCAGGAATGATTCTTGTCTTGAGGAGTATACACTGACATTTTTTCCAGCCATGGCATCAGTGTGCATAGCAGAACTGGACACTTTTTTATCCTTGGACTCTTTCACCAAGCTGTCTTTTTATTTCTTAACCTACATTTGTCCGTGATATATGCTATATAAAACACAGTCTATATATCAGTGTTGTCTTGGTGAGATTTTGGAAAAACAGGGTTTACCTCTTGAAGGTACTCACAAAGACTTAAGGATGAATTTGATTCCAGCAATACTACCCTCCTTTTCTTAGTGCTTTTATCATCTCTCCATTTAGACCCCTTTATCTCTCCATTCATACCCTTGCTTTCTGCAATACTGTGCCTCTGATGTTATATATGTCCTGTGATACACCACTTCTAAACTGATTGCTTTTTCCCATGAAGAGCCTCTGAGGTCAGGTACGTCATGCAACCTACTAGTTCTAAACTGATTACTTTCACTAATAAAAGGCCTCTGTGGTCAGGAATGTCCCACTATGGACCATCTGTAAACTCTTTGATTTCTGCAAACAAAGAATTCTGCAATAACATAAGTACTGCTATGCATCAGCTGTAAAATGATTTATTTTTGCAGCCAGGTCTTCTGAGGTTAGTTAAGACCCTCTACACACACCATCTTGGAAGTGAATGCTTTCTATTATCCAACAAATCACTGAAGCCTCCACGATGGATTAGCAGCAACAAACTTTTATTGTAAAGACGCTTCATCAGGTTACCTGTGAATGCTTTCTATAATGAAGGGCCTCTGAAATCAGTTAAGTCCCATTATGCTCAAGGTCAGATTCCTTTCAGCAAGAAAGCATCTGTAAGGTTAGGTAAGCCATACAATGCACCAGCTCAGAACTGATTTTTTTTTTACAACAAATGACCTTTAAGGCCAGGTCACTCAGCTGAGTAGCAGCTCAGAAATGATTTAATTCTACAACAAAATGTCTCTTTGAATTCAAGTAATATTCAATGCCTGCCATCTCTAAACTAATTGCTTTCCGCAAAATAAGGGCTTCTGAGGTTAGGTAATGTGTACCATTTTACAATGTTCTTCTGCCACTATATGTAGACACACACACACACACACACACACACACACACACACACACACACACACACACACAGACACACACACACACACACACACACACACACACACACACACACACACACACACACACACACACACACACACACACACACACACACACAAACTCAGACAAAGAAACAGGATGAGCTAATGACAATGTATGCTGGTTCATGGCAGATGCACACACTTGTGCAGACACAGACACATAGACAGACAAACAGAATAATATACCACCCCCCCACACACACATGCACACATGCACACACCTGCACACACACACACACACACACACACACACACACACACACACACACACACACACACACACACACACTACTTTTTTGTCTCTTAGTGCGTAGGTCATTAAGAAGAAGAAACATGCTTCATGCCATTTTCAAACATAAAATATAGTCCTGTATGCTGTAGGGCACAAGGGTTGCATTATTCATCTAATGTTTTCCGTTTCTGCTGTACTAAAGTACTGACAACTTGCAAGTTGCATTTGCTGCCATGTTGTCCGCCCTTGCCATTCAGTCTCTCTTTGCCCAAGAATTCATAGTGGTGGTTGCCTACAAGGCACTCATACTACTATGCTGTACAGCTTGCCTTGAGATGCATGTCCTGCAGAGTTTTTGCTCTGTACCAATCCTAATAGTGGTCAGTACACTACTGAAATGTATTGTTTGTCATATTCATACACGAGTATGCTCAGCATGTTGTATTCTGCAGACACATAATATAAGATATATTTCTCTTGCTGGCTCATAGACTATATTCTAAATGTATCCATCAATTCAGTGGCCTAGATCCCTTTTACTCTGCATAGGTATGCATGGTAGATAATGTCTATGAATCAGATAATACTGAGGTAAATTTCATAAACAATAATTTTGGATGCCTTCAGTGTTCCTGAGTGTAGGGAGTGAATGTCTTTGATAAGTCAAACAAGGTGATATTCTGTTCAGCAGTCACCAGCACCTTACATGGCTTTTGTGATGGGACATTATTACAGCCACAAGGACTAGTAATAGCATCACCATAAAAATGTTAATGCTTCAGTTAAGGATTTTTCCATATAGCCCTGATATCATCTATCTGGAAACTGTGTTCACGATGACCATCAGACCATGCTTTGTACATATGAACAACTACAGTACACAAAGCATGTTTTTTTTTTTTCCTTTTATGCTGCATCTTTTTTAATGTAACCATTTCATGGCTGATTCTAGTTTATTTATCATTTGCTAATCATGTAGGTGCACTGGTCCAAAAACCCTTGAGGAACCATTTCAAGCATGACCAACAACACATGGGTAGGAATATAATACATTTTACAATGTAATATCAAAGTGTACACTTCTCAAGCAGCAAAAAAAACTACAGTAAACCAATAGAATAATCTAGTCTTAAAGGCTGAAAGAAAAATTGAGATTTGTTTCTTGGTATAATCACCCACATCATTTGTTGGGGTACCTACGGTTATGGCAGGGACATGCTTATTGCTGTTGCACTGGAGACAAGCAGGGAGCTGTAATTCATTCAGTCAAGCCAATAGGAGTCTATGTAGTCTGGTTAATAATGAACTTCTTTCTTCCTGACTACAAAGTCATTTACACGAATAGGTAAATAGGATGGGTCCTTCTCTGGGTGAATGTAAAAACTGTGTTATTTTCAATAATTTTTAATTCATTGTTTCTCTTTTAGGACAAACACATTAATGCAGTGATTGAATGTGAGTTTATTGTCTTTGTGCAACACATTCATATAGTGCAGTTAAGGAAATTTATCCTTTTCCTCAGTGCTGGGTAAATTTAGAGAAAGTGCCCCACAAAAATAGTTGTCTTTTTTTCTCTGATATTTAGTTGAAGGTGCACTTGATTTTTTTTTCTTTTTTTCACAATGACTGCTGCTTCAGTTAAAATTAATTTAATTGATTTAACGCATATATATGTAAAGAGAGAAAGAGATTTGTATAAACATTAATAAATGGATGATAAAATGAGCAAAGCAGCTGAAATGATTGGGAAACAAAATACTTAAAATCATCCACTAAATTATAAAACACTAAGTTGTAGATTGTATATTAGAGTTTAGATTTACAGACATTTTACTTAACATAATTACTTTCTGTAAAAAAATTAGTATTTTTTCCTTTGCGTAAGCGTCCTTTACCCCTTGGTGATAAATTGCTTTAATAGGATATGACATCCATTTTTGAGCAGGCCACCACATACATTTTAAAACTTAATAATAAAGTAAAAAAGAAGAAAAATCAGTTTGTTTAATCCTCATGTTGTAGTAACCTAAGAACCTCTGAGTTATTTCATTTCTAACATGGTCATGTTGCAGCTAGCAATAATATCTTACTGAGTATACTATCTCATAAAGTATATATTGCTAATGAAAAAAAAAATGAAACCAAACAAATTGTGAGTTTCCAATTACCTTGACACCCATGTAGATATATAGTTTATTCAGAGAGAATATGTTCCACACCTCATGGATGCCTTCTCAAGACTCGGAGTAATGTTCTGTCACTCTGCAATAGATTTGACAAGTCCCTGGCTACCAGCTTTCTCTGCTGTAGCAATAATTCACCTAAGGGTGTCACAGCTGAGAACCTTTGTTGTGGCATATACCCTCATTTACTATAATATAAGACTAATTATTTGTCTTGATCTGGCATTCACAAGAAGGTAAATGTCCATATATGTAAATATTTGTGATGTGTTCTGGTAAGTGTTACAAGGAGCATTAATACTGCAATTACAGATATTTAGTAAAATATGTTACAGGCCTGTATGCGTCATGAGCCCATAGTGCTGGGCTAAATGCAACACCTTTACCTGTGCTGCATACTGTCCCTTTCAATGACACTGACATGGTGCAGCTACCACTTGCTGCTTTTCTACTGCACTGTCATTCTAAGATGATATTGATGAGCTGGCTGGGCCAGGAGAAGCTACTGTAGGAACAAAACCTCCCTCGATGGATGGCTAGTTTGAATGTTAGCAGAATCTTATGAACATGTAAATGGTGGCCAGGGCATACCACAGAGCCTGCACCCAGATGTATCCAAGCAATGGAGCCATGTCTTTAGTAGACCAAACACTTGCTCTTTATGTTTCTTTTTATATGTAGATACTTTTATAATGCTGTTCAATGATGTTATATAGGTTTCTTGTAGTTGTTAGCAGCAAGAGTTACATTAGATATCCTACATTACAGAAAATGTAGTAGAAACATGTGAATTAATGAGACATGTACATGTCTGTAAAACACAGGGCCTGCACTTACATACTAGACAGGCATTTGGTATTTCCTTATGCAGGAAGTGTTGATATATTTATTTGTTTATTTATTGACTGATTAATTCATTTTTTGATTTATATATTTCTTAACCGGGAAAGTCCAGCAAGGCAGAGTATCTATTTTCAGTGGAGTCCTAGCAATAAAAGGTTCACAATAATAATACAGGAATCATAATAAGAAGAAAATAGACATGCAAAGTGCATATGGTTACAATGCTGAGAAATTAGAAGAGACAGTTAATTACAGTACAATACATAGGTGCAGATTCAATAAAGCCTACACTGTCAACTAAAATGTTTGCACATCGTGGTGTGACACATACTCAGTTGCATGTCATTTTGTATTCAGCAAGTGGGTCTACACACTGTTTAGAGTCACATAAAAATGGTAAACATCACGGCATGCTAATTATAGCATAAGCAGCTGAATTGTATGCTACTCAACCGATCTAAGACGGAAGAGCTATTCAACAAGCTATAAAGCAATTGTGTAGACTTAATGCTGGATTTCCCTGTGAATTCCAAAACCTATTGAAATACAGCCACAGAAACTAGGCTACATAGACAGAATGTTAGGGGCTGCTGTTGCTCTTATTTATGTATATGTACAGTAAGCCCATGCGTATGCTTCCGCTGCTGCTAATAGACCATGACCAAGAAGGAGAAGTGTTTTTAGACTCCGTTTAACTTTTCATAATCTGCATGAGGCAGAAATTACAGAGCAGTACTGGGTGGATAGAGACACATATGGATAGAGACACATATAGAAACTCTGCAACCTCTGTTTTCCTCAACTGGCAGCAAGGGCAAACCAAGGGTAAATAACACCAGTGGGGACTAAGATATGTGTAGCACTTTTTTTAGCTACAGGAACCTTCTACAGACCAACAGAAGACATGCTCGAGTATCACAGGAATCAGCTTCCAGGATCCCCCATCAGTTCCTGAATGCTATGTTGCAGCATGCCAGTGAACACTTGCATATTTCCCGTACACCTGAGGACAGAGCCAGAACTATGCAGGAATTCTACCCTGTAACACACTACCCTGAAGTCCTGGGTGCCATAGACTGTACACATATTTAAATCAAAGCACCAAATGGGGAACAGGGAAGGTTATTCATAAATAGAAGGGGTGAACACTTCATTAACTGCCAAACATGGACTAATGACCCATACATGAAGTAAACAGAACACTTGCAGATAGGATGCAGATATTCTCAATTTCAAAAATGATACATTGTTGTATCTGCAAGGCCATGGAATGGATTATCATGGATCTCATTAACAAGGACATTGGCAACCTCCAAACACTCGATCCCACACAGTTTGGCTTCATCAAGGGGAGGTCATGTCTGTTAAATTTGGTCAACTTTTTTGAAACAGTCACGAAAGCCATAGATGAGGGGAAGACAGTGCACACTGCCTACCTTGACCTGGCCAAAGCCTTAGACACTATTCCACACTTGGCATAATAGATAAACTCTCTCAACTAGGCATCAATCCACATGATACCAGATGGGTAGCTAACTGGCTCACTGACAGAACCCACATAGTAAAAATAGGGGAAGCCACCTCAAAACAGTAGACCTGTATTGAGTGCTGTACCCCAGGGTTTGGTCTTGGGGCCTCAGTTATTTGGGATATACTTTTCTGAGGTGCAGGCCAAAACCAATGGGTTATAGCTGACCAAGTTTGCAGATGACTGCAAGATGGGAGCTGTCATCAATTCCCCTAGTATTGTGGACATCTTCCAATAGGATCTCACCCAAACAAATGACTGGTGCCAGAAACATGGCCTCAAGCTGAATACAAAAAATACATCATCATCCCCTTTGGGGAGAGTGAAGTCCCCAGAAAGTATCACATTAATAACAATGTCCTAAGCATGCAGTCAGTCATGAAGGATTTGCCCACCCAGACTGATAGCAACCTGACGTTTGACCACCATGTTGCTTCTATTGTGTGGAAAGCATTCTACATGGCCCACCTCATAAGTAAGGGTATCTCATCCAGGGAAAAGGAGGTCAGAACATCCCTGTATTCTTCGTTCATAAGACCCATTATTGAGTACAACTCCCCATTCAGCATGTACCTTGCAAAGCACATGCAGCAGATGGAGAGACCACAGAGGTTCCTCACCAGGAAAATCCAGGGTCTCAAAAATCTACCTTATACAGATAGGCTAAGAGCCCTATCCCTCTACTCTGTTTCATACAGACTACTCAGAGGTAACCTCTGCCTGGCATACAAGATGATCTCGGACCCCGCCTTGATGGCACAGCAGCATATCCGCAAGTCAAGCTCCACTCCAGTTCATAGGTTCATAGTTGTGAACTAGGTTAATGGCCCTTGAGCCTTTACAAGCCTAGCCCATAAAAGTGGCCTCAACCTGGTCTGTGACATCAATAGGACTTGCTGATGGGACAGAGTTGTGTCCCAGAGACTGCCCCATCTATAGAATAGATGCCCTCTCCATGTCAAGCAGAGGACTTCTTTACCCCTTTTTAAGCACAACCTGGATAACTGGATGGGAAATAGAAAATACATAATAGAAAAAACAAAACCAATGAACTGATTAAATAACACACAAGACCTGTGATAATCTCCAAAATGTTTATGTAAGCACTTTTGCTGAACAAGTAATCCAACTTCTTCAGACACAGGACAACAGTTAAACATTGAATTTGAAATAGTGCAAAAGGAAATGACATCAGCAATAATGCCAACAGGAAATGACATCAGCAATAATGACATCATAAACAATCCCATACTTATAAAAAAATAAATATAAATAAAAATATGTTGTTTGTAAAATACTACTATGAATAAAGCTATAATATTAAACAAGAATAGTTTATATACACCAATTGTAAAATAATGCATCCCAAACAAAATGTATTCATCTTTGAAATACTTGTAACTTTAAAATACACTTCAAAGAGCAATACTCATTGAGACTTGGATAGACAGAAGCATTAAGTTTCAACTGCAAATACAATTCTCTACTTTCTAAAACTAATTGCCATGGGCCACCTCTATTGTTTTTGTTACCCGCTCAATAACCATGTATTCAGAAGAGTGACCCTCATGCTCTGTGATATGTCTAGCCAAAGCATTGTTGCCATTACACCTGCCAATACTGTACTGGTGTTCATAAATTCTCTCCTTAAGATGTCTCTCAGTCTTACCAATATAAAATACAGCACAGTATTGGCATAAGGCAATGTAGACATCCCCAACACTTTCACAATTAAATCTGCCTTTCAGATAGTGAATGGTGTCAGAAATGCAGAACCTATTTGATACCTTTATAAGATGGCAACTTCTACAGCACCCACATTTGAACATACCACATCTGGCACTGTGATAAACATTAATGTTTTCTAATAAATTCTTCAGATTAAGGCCACATATGAATATCATAATGGGGCCATCAGACAACCTCTTTCTGACAGAAACATCCTCAGTTAGTGAACACCAGTTCTTAGTGAGTATATTCCTTAATCGTCCAACATCTAATGAATAAGGTGTGCTAAATTTCAGTGTATAATTCACACTGTTATCAACAGGTGTAGTCATCTCATCAGGGGCATGTATGTGAGTGTTGTCAGTGGTAATTGATTCTTCATCTAACAAAGGTTTAAACCAACCAGACTGCCTCTTAACAACTACCTCATCAATAATAGTGCTTAAAAGATCATCAGGTAGGACGTAGCTGAAAACATCTTTCTCAAATGTTCACATTCCAACAAAAAAATCATCATTGAGGGTGATCATTCTGGCTGCTCTCACTATCTGCCCCTTAACCACCGCCTTTTTCTGATAAAAGGGGTGGTTACTCTCAAAATGCAAAAAAATCATTCGAGTATGTAGCCTTCCTAAACATTCTGGCTACATATCTCAAATTCACATAGTCCTTAATAAGAAAAATGTCCAAATAAGAGATGAAATCAACACCAAATTCAAAGGTGAAGATCAAGAAATCAGTTAAACTGGAAATTTCTTCCACAAACATCATAGCTTGGTTTTTATCACCATTAAAGATGATAAAAATGTCATCCAAAACTCTTGTGTACCAGACATGTTGTTTAAAGCTATCACATTTGAACAGATATTCCTCCCCCAAAAGGCCATCACACTATATGCAAAACTTCCTCTACAAGGGGAACCCATCGCTACCCCTGATACTATGCTGCATTTAATATTGGTAAGTCTGAGAGATATCTTGAGAGAATTTATGAACACCACTACAGTATTGGCAGGCATAATGGCAACAATGCTTTGTCTAGACATATCATGGAACATGAGGGTCACTCTTTTGAATACATGGTTATTGAACAGATAACAAAAAACAAGTGAGGTAGCCCAAAGCAATTAATTTTAGAAAGTAGAGAATTGTATTGGACAGTTTAAACTTAATACTTCTGCCTATCCAGGTCTCAATGAGTATTGCTCTTTTAAGTGTATTTTAAAGTTAAAAGCACTTCAAAGATGAATAAGTTTTGTTTGGAAGGCATTATTTTACAACTGATGCATATAAACTATTATTGTTTAATATCATAGCTTTATTCATAGTAGTATTGTACAAACAACATATTTTTATTTATATTAATTTTTTATAAGTATGGGATTGTTTATGATGTCATTATTGCTGATGTCATTTCCTGCTGACATTATTGCTGATGTCATTTCCTTTTAGAATATTTTAAATTGAATGTTTAACTGTTGTCATGTTTCTGAAGTTGGATTACTTGTTCAACAAAAGCGCTTACATAAACTTTTTGGAGATTACCAACGGCCTTGTGTGTTCTTAAATAGAAAATACATCTCTAGGATTCCACCTGTGTCCCTGCTAGACAGGGTCATCGGGTGCTGATTTGTCTATGCATGGGCTACACTTTTGGTTAGGCGTATAAGAGCCTCAGGGCCAATAGCCTAGTAATTTCCCATAATCTTATGATCCTATGATCTTTTGCTTTCCATTGCACAAACCTGCTAAGCAGTGTTGTGCTGCAGTGAGCAACCTCCCATATCACCTGCATGTCTTGAACATCTGCAGAGAGGAAGCAGACGATAGGCAATTTCAAAACAGACATCTTCTATCAAGTATGTTGTGCAAGGTGTCATTGCATGGTGGTTAGCACACAGAAGTTAATAATGAATATGAAAATATCCCACTTTTTTAACTATTCCTGTTTCAGCAGGTATAAGTGTAGGGCTGCAGTACAGATGATCCTGGGTTCTAATACAGCACATTCCAAAATAATTTTTTTACTGCTGTTCTACTTTACTTTATGTTAAAATTTACATGAAAAAATATTATATACTCCCAATTTGAATTATAAATAACAACAGTGGAGCTCATATGAATTATTTGTGTGACTGAGGGCATACTGACTATTATGTTTTTGTAATTATAATGGTCTTCTTTGGCCTTGGATGGCCCACTCATACACACATGAATGTGTAAATGAATGACACACCCAGTTTTCTCTTAAACCAGTTCCAACTGACCTTATTCGTAAACACCTTGCCAAATTGAAACCCACCACTCTCGTCGCTGATATACTCCCCACTAATTACCTCAGGATTGCCACCTCTCCCATTGCCTACTCTATTTTCATACACATCAATGGATTCATATCTGAACACACTGTCCCCTCTCTCTGGAACATTTCTTACATCGTCCCCCTACAGTCCCAGGAAACACCAAAACGAAGATCACCATGATGCAGTAGAAAGTATAGAAGAAATCTTTATTATTAACACAAGTAACAAGCGCTTTAGCATACAATCCAGTATGCTTCTTCAGGTTATATTTCAGTACAGAAAATCAAGTGATTATATAGCAAGGATAACTACTTAATTTCCCACTCTTTTTCTTAATTAATTGATAATTAAATCTTACTTGTCATCAATTAAGTTCTCTTAAGAAGACACTCACTGTATTACCTTTTTACTACATAATAAGGCTTTAGTTTAACAAACACAATCTATATCTAGTAACTATTCAGCCCATTCTAAAACATGTCATGTTTAAAAATGTTTAAAAATGCTTAAAAATATAGACCTTATATTAAAATGGTTATGTTATAAATACAATACATAATAAAAAATCTGAAGTTAAATGGTGGATGAATAGTAATGAATAGTGGTGTGTTCTAATGCTAAGCTAATATTTAATATCAGACAAATAGATATAAAAATATATATATAGACAATATATATATATATACACAAAGGCGGTTCCTCGACAGAACTTAGAAATTATTGCCCTTAGCTATACAATCTCTCCTATCAAAAACCTTAGAAAAATGAGTACTCACCCAAGTACTGAATTATCTTCTTCAATATAACCTGCTAGAAAATTCCCAACATGGATTCCGGCCAAACCATAGTACCAGCTCTGCTCTTATATCCTTTAATGACCACGTTAACCAACAAAGAAATCTCAGTAACTTAGTATCTTTTGTCTTCCTAGACCTGTCAAAAGCATTTGATATGGTATCCCACTGCAAATTACTATCAACACTCTCCGAGCTCAGTCTGAATAACTTCTCTCTACTGTGGTTTAAAAATTATCTGTCTCTCCAGCAACAAGTTGTTAAATGGGATAACTGTCTCTCCCCTCTCATCCCAGTGGGACAAGGTGTTCCGCAGGGATCCATTCTTGGTCCCTTACTATTTTCCATCTTTACCAATAACCTCCTCTCAACTACCCAACAAATGAATATAGTATAGTATGATGATAATACCACCCTTATTTGCTCAGCTCCCTCTCTACAATTACTCAAGGATAGAAGCCAGGAAGCCTTCACTACTATAGAAAAATGGCTAAATTCCTTCAAACCTCATACTAAACCCATCTAAGGCCCAACTCATGATCTTCCACCCATCCATAACATTCACCCCTTTCTTGCCATTGTCAGTAACATCCTCCAACAATACCCTTATCACACCAATAACTCAAGCCAAACTACTAGGTGTAACTATTGACAAAAACCTAAAATTCAACAAACATATAGCACTAACAATTGCCAAAGTTAATAAAAAACTAGGTTCACTCTACCACTGCAAGAACTTCCTCACACAGGAATACCGAATCACTCTCTCTTGTACCCATCTACGCTCCACTTTACTATATGCTTCCCCAGTTCTAACATAAACAAATCTGACCTTCTGAAACTATCTATCTGCTACAATAAAATCTCAAAATTTGCAAACAATGCTTAGTTTTGTTCTCATCACTGCCTCTCCTTAAGACAACTAGGATGGTTAGAACTCCCTAACCTACTAAAATACAATTAACGTCTCCAGACCCATCAACTGCTATACCAACCAAATAAAATACCTGCCCTCTCTGGTCTGCTCACCTTCCATAATACTACATGTCAACCAAGATCTTCCAATACCTCCCTACTGACTGTTACCAATAGCTACATAGGTCAGGCCAATCTCTTTATTCCTATGCAGTTGCTAAGACATGGAACTCTCTACCCCCTGACACTAGATGTCTAAATAGTAAATATACTTTCAAATCACTACTAAAAGATCTCCTATTCAAAACTTGGATATGTTCCTCTACAGAACCAGACTAATTTCACCTTTCCTGACTTTCAACATCTCTAGATCACAGGTGTACTGTGTAGTTTCACTTAGTGCATAGTACTGTGAACCAGGTGTTTAGGCTACCTTTATAGTTATGATTTCTAGTTTATGACCCTGTTTGTCTATGGAAACTTCTTTTTGAATTTATGTTCAAGCAATTCTATATGTGCTGTATAATATCTTGTTTAATTGTTTCTCAATATTCTAACCACTGTATGTTGCATCAATTGAAAAACTCTGATTTTTACTCCTTTTATATATTCTATGCTCTCTGTACAAAATAGCTATGTTTATATAATTTTTTTAATTATTTTTATTATTTTTTATAATTTTTTACTATGTATTTGGAGCTTTTCTCCCTGAGCCTCCATTGAAAATGGACATCTTGTGTCCAGTCAAACTAACCCAGTAAACAAGTTGAAAATAAATAAACAAATCAGGACCTTGTCAAGTTATACACATACATGGCTAATACCTCAGTCTGTCTATCTACATATATATATATATATATATATATATATATATATATATATATATATATATATATATATATTTATGGGTCAGTTAGTTTCATTAAAAGCTGGTTTCACTGAATTTGAATTCACCCTGACCAAATCATTGAAAGCTCAAATTACTGAAAACTCATTTCACTGAATCTCATTTCACTGAAGTGAAGTACTGACACTGTGTAGAGTACTGTAAAGCAAGTAAAAGGTATATGCCTTTTTCCACACTTTAGTGCAATCTTGGAGTTAGTATATATAGTTAGGGGGCTGTGGGGGACACAGCCAGATCACACAACAGCAAATCTCAGTTATGTCGAACCACAACCACAAAAATCAAAAGAATTAACGGAAATAAAGTTGAAGTGTGGTGACTGCAAATGTCGACTTCGACATTTTCAAAGAGTCACCACACTTCCTTGAACAACTTTTCTGTGCTGTGCCCCCCACACCCTCTGCTACTTTAATATACAAACTTTGGGATCACACTATAGTGAGAGAAAGGGTACATTTCCTGATCCCCACTATAGTGCGATCTGTACCACAATGTCGAACCTTACAACAGCGAATGCTGTATTGCATTCACTATTGCATGGTTCGACATTGTGGTATTTGTGTTTGCATAGTGCAAATTGACATTTTCGCACAAATGAAAACCGCAGAAGTTGTGATCCACAAAATAGCATGTATATATATATATATATATATATATATATATATATATATATATATATATAGATATTCATGAGTATGGATGCACTTATTCTGTGACAAGGATGAAAAATCACTGATGTGAAAGAAAATGTTTTGTCTAGTATGCATACATTTGAACCCACATTGTAAAAATTAATTTTATCAGTGTGTAAAGCCATACAAAAATGCATCAGGACATAAAATTTATGTCCCCAGTACATACCTGCAAAGTTAAATCACCTAACAGTTACAGCAGCAAACAACTCTCAAACTAACCTTCCAGTCTCAAAAACTGCTTTTCTCTCTGGCACTGTTGATCTCTGCTTAATATTGCAAACCCAGTTAGCATCATTGTTTGGATTTGCCATTACCAGTAAGCATGATGACATGCGTTGGTGGGAAATCACGCTTAACTATTGCTGCTTTTTTCTGGTTGGACATGTCTGGTGGTAGAAGAGAAGATGTTTAATTTAAGGCACAGAGGTGCAGTGTTGAGGAGTCCAGAATCTTTACTAGAATCCTTGTAAAGTGCCACAGCTGAAGGATCTTGTAGAGGGACTATACTGGCTCCCAGTACAAGTCTGAGGTGTGGAATAATCTGTCCAAGAGTGTCTGCAGTGCAACTGGCATTCCACACACTGAAGAATAGTGCAGGCATCATTTTAATGACCTAAAAATAGCACAATTGGGATACAGTCAACCACTGTCTGGATGAGTTCAGGACTGTTGACAACCCACGGGTGTGTAAAAATATTGTTATGGATAATTATAGATGATAGAAAGCTGCATATAGGCAAGATTGGCATGTATAATGTGCTTTTCTTGTTCTCTTCTCTTTATTCCACAACTAATCAAGAAATGATGGTGACTAGAGATGCCCATGCTGAGCATAACTATTATTTTAGCTAATGCATTGCTCTTCTATACAGTAGTAGCAAATTAAGCATGCATATCCTAACTGTAAAAGCAAGCATGCATGCTTCAATCTGTAGCACAAACCAACTGTTGGAGTCAAGTCTAATGCTGTATTCAGACATTGTGAGCTCAAATACTACAAGTAACAAATAAATATAAGTAAAATCATTTAAAATATTACATAATTTAATTTCAACAGAAGTGGCATAAATGCCCCACTGTTAACTTAGTCTATATAAATTGACCAAGCATATGTACAATATATGCACATTGCAAGGATTACTTTGAGAAATCATTACTTAGAGCTTGTAGTTGTTAAGAAGTATACTTAAATGTAAAACTACAGATAAATATAAAATACTTTATTATTGTAAGAGTGTATTGTATGTCACATATGAGGGTACTAATTTTGTATTTTTTCCATCTTACCCTAACCTTGTCTCTCTTTTTTATTTTTTATGTGTCGTCGAAATGTTTCCATGTCCTCCAGCTTTGAAAAATCACAAAATGCTTTACAGCACAGAGAAGTAGACCAACACGCATGGCTCAGCCTGCATCCACTCCACTGGCTCCTTTACTGACAGCCAGCACATATGGGACCAACCTGGCAGTACTGCTTCCACTGCCACTGTACTACCTGGGCCCTCCACATCAGGAACCACTACCAGTTGGTGCTGTGGTACCTTCTGGGAGTACTGGTGGAGGTGAGGATGTTATCACCCACCAGGAATTGCCAGGCTTGGTGCATAGGTTCTTGCATAGCACCATTGTTGCACACACATGCATGATGGAGAGGATGCTTTCTGTTATGGTCCAGAGAAGAAGACATCAAGCACTCCTACAGCCAGTGGAGTAAGAAGACAGGGGTGACAGTCCTGAAGGTGTGGACTACATTGTTACTGCCTCCATTTTTGATGGGCATGGGCATTTGTTGTCCCCTCCCTAACCCCAGTCATTTTGTCACCAAACCTGTCTGACCCAGAAATACCTATGTCCCTTACCCAGACTTCCTCTCTTACTGAAGTAAAATAAAAAATGGATACCCGTCCCAAAAAAAAAAAATGATCCCATACATAGTTCTCCACTTCACACATCTGTCTTCTTGACACACTTGATTTGGTCCAATTCGCTATGCAACATGATTTCATTTTTGTCACCCCTCTTTGTTGAGGTGGCTGTTCAAATTCAGCTAATATTTCTGTACATATTTTTATTTTACACTGTTGAAGAAATGGATAGCTATGTTTTTCCTGCCTTTCCCCTGCATATTCCTATATTGCTTTCCCTTTGTTCTTCCTCCTGCTTGACCACCATCTCACCAGTTTCTTATCTACCCAATTTTAACATCTTTAATCTGGTCAAAAAATATAAACACACATCACAAACATAAGTAAAAAAAAAAAAAAAAAAAAAAAAACAATGAAGCCCTTCACTTTTTGTCCTCTGTATTTGCATGGAGTTTGGCAACCCAGCCACTGGGGATGCACAAGCCCATGCATTTCTTTGTGCCAGTCCCAAGCCCGGATAAATGGGGAGGGTTGTGTCAGGAAGGGCATCCAGCATAAAACTTCGCCAAATAATTTCATGTGGACACCAGTAAATATTTCTATACTGGATTGATCGGAGCCCAGGTTAACAATGACCACCACCAGTATTGTTAGCCAACAGGGTGCTGGTGGAAATTGGGCTACTGTTGGCCGAAGGAGGAGAAAAGGCAGAAGGCATGGCCAAAGGCAGGAAGAGAGGAAAAAGGCTAGGACTGTGGTAGTGAGGGTTGGAACTTTGAATTTTGGCAGTATGACTGGTATAGGGAGAGAGCTAGCTGATATGATGGATAGAAGGAAGGTTGGTATATTGTGTGTGCAAGAGACCAGATGGAAGGGAAGTAAGGCTAGGTGTATCGGAGGTGGGTTCAAATTGTTTTACCATGGTGTGGATGGGAGGAGAAATGGCGCAGGAGTTATCCTGAAGGAACAGTATGCTAAGAGTGTTTTGGGGGTGAAAAGAGTGTTAGATAGAGTGATGTTTATGAAGCTGGAAATTGATGGTGTAATGATGAATGTTGATAGTGCATATGCTCCATAAGTTGGGTGTGCGATAGATGAGAAAGAAAAATTTTGGAGTGAATTGGATGAAGTGGTGATGACTGTACCCAAGGATGAGAGAGTGGTGATTGGAGAAGATCTCAATGAGCATGTTGGTGAAGGGAACAGAGGGGATGAGGAAGTGATGGGTAGGTATGGTATTAAACAAAGGAATGCAGAACGTCAGATGGTTGTGGATTTTGTGAAAAGAATGGACATGGCTGTGATGAATATGTTTTTTAACAACAGGGAAGAGCATAGGGTGGCATACAAGAGTGGAGGAAGATGCAAACAGGTGGATTATATCTTATGTAGGAGGGCCAGTTTGAAGAAGATTGGAGACTGTAAAGTGGTGACTGGGGAAAGTGTAGTTAGGCAGCTTAAGATGGCGGTTTATAGGATGAAGTTGGTGATCAAGAAGAGGAGGAGTGTGAGGGCAGCACCAAGGATCAAATGGTGGAAATTGAAAAAGGGTAAATGTGAGTTGGAGTTCAGGGATGACTTAAGACAGGCACTGGGTGGCAGTGAAGAGTTACCAAATAGCTGGATAACTACAGCAGAGCTAGTAAGGGAGATGGCTAGAAAGGTGCTTGGTATGACATCTGGACAGAGGAAGGGTGACAAGAAGACATGGTGGTAAAATGAGGAAGTACAGAAGAGTATACAGAGAAAGAGGTTGGCAAAGAAGAAGTGGGATTGTCAGAGAGATGAAGAAAGTAGACAGGAGTATAAGGAGATGAGGTGCATGGCAAAGAGAGAGGTGCCAAAGGCTAAGGATAAGGCATAGGAAGAGTTGTATTAAAGGTTAGACACTAAGGAGGGAGAAAAGGACCTGTACCAATTGGCTAGACAGAGGGACTGAGCTAGGAAAGATGTGCAGCTGGTAAAGGTGATAAAGGATAATGAGGGAAACATACTCACAAGTGAGAAGAGTGTGTTGAGGAGATGGAAAGAGTACTTTGAGGGGTTGATGAATAAAGATAATGAGATGGAGAGAAGGTTGGATGATGTGGGGATAGTGAATCACGACATAGAATAGATTAGCAAGGAGGAAGTTAGGGTAGCTATGAAGAGGATGAAGAATGGAAAGGCTGTTGGCCCAGATGACATACCTGTGGAAGCATGAAGGTGTTTAGGTGAAATGGCAGTGGAGTTTTAACCAGATCATTTAATGAAATCTTGTAAAGTGAGAGGATGCCTGAGGAATGGAGAAAAAGTGTTTTGTTACCAATTTTTAAGAATAAGGGTGATGTGCAGAGCTGTAGTAGCTACAGAGGAATTAAATTGATCAGTCACAGCATGAAATTATGGGAAAGAGTAGTGGAAGCTAGGTTAAGAAGGGATGTGATGATTAGTGATCAGCAGTATGGTTTCATGCCGGGAAAGAGCACTACAGATGCAATGTTTGCTCTGAGAGTGTTGATAGAGAAGTATAGGTCAGAAGGAGTTGCATTGTGTTTTTGTAGACTTAGAGAAAGCATATGACAGTGTGCCTAGAGAGGAGTTGTGGTATTGTATGAGGAAGTCAGGAGTGTCAGATAAGTATGTAAGAGTGGTACAGGATATGTACGAGGGTAGTGTGACAGTGGTGAGGTCTGCGGTGGGAATGATGGGTGTGTTTATGGTGGAGGTGGGGTTACATCAAGGATCATCTCTGACCACTTTTTCATTTGCAATGGTGATGGACAGGTTGACAGACGAGATCAGACAGGAGTCCCCATGGACTATGGTGTTTGCAGATGACATTGTGATCTGTAGTGAGAGTAGGGAACAGGTGGAGGAGACCCTGAAGAAATGGAGATATGCTCTAGAGAGGAGAGGAATGAAGGTCAGCAGGACTAAGACAGAATATATGTGTGTGAATGAGAGGGAGGATAGAGGAATGGTGAGGATGCAAGGAGTAGAGGTGGTGAAGGTGGATGAGTTTAAATACTTGGGATCAATAGTTCAGAGTAATGCTGAGTGTGGAGGAGAGGTGAAGAAGAGAGTACAGGCAGGATGGAGTGGGTGGAGAAGAGTGTCAGGAGTGATTTGTGACAGATGAGTACCAGTAAGAGTGAAAGGGAAGGTCTACAAGAGGGTAGTGATACCAGCTATGTTATATGGGATGGAGACAGTGGCATTGACAAAAAGGCAAGAGTTTGAGCTGGATGTGGCAGAGTTAAAGATGTTAAGATTTGTACTGGGTGTGACAAGGGTGGACAGGATTAGGAATAAGTATATTAGAGGGTCATTCCAGGTTGGAAGGTTTAGAGACAATGCCAGAGAGGCAAGATTACATTGGTTTGGACATGTTCTGAGGAGGGATGATGAGTATATTGGGAAAAAGATGCTAAAGATGAAGCTACCAGGTAGCAGGAAAACAGGAAGGCCTAAGATAAGGTTTATGGATCTGGTGAGAGAGGACTTGCAGGTGGTTGGTATGACAGAGCAAGATGCAAGGGACAGGAAGAAATGAAAACAGATGAGCCGCTGTGGTGACCCCTAATGGGAACAGCCAAAAGAAGATGATGATTTGCATGGAGTTTGGCATCGCACGCCAGTGCTGAACGAAGGTGAATGTCTTTTCAATGATATGGTTACCTTCATGCAATGCTGCTTAAATATGCTGCCGTAAGGTAACACCCATTGTATGTGGAATAAAGAATTATTTCATTGCATTATAAATACATATTTAAAACTATTAGATACACTTGAATTCAAACCTTATATAATCTGGGCTCAAAAGGAAATCTGTCAATGCATTTACACCTGCTTCCACAAAGTCAGCAAAGCAACAGGTGTGTTTCTTACACTCAATACTATCCACAGTTTTAACAGTGAAGCAGAGGCTCATGTTTGCTCACCACTTAACTGTGGAGAAATGGAGAGAGCAGTATAAATGTGTATCTTGCATGCTCAAACAATATGCCATCCATCATGCAAACCAGCTGCTCGGCGGTGCACTATGAAAAGTGCACATTTACATGTATTACTTATGTTTATTGCCCATTTAGTCTTCATCCATTGAAAGTACATATAAAACACAAACAAAAGGAAGGCACATTTTAAGAAAATAATGTATATTTAAACTTTAGCCATCTATTACCTTCACCCATGCACTTGAAACTTGGCCTCTCTGTATTAGTTCACAAATATATCAACTACACAACAGAAATATATAAAAATTGCTCTCTTATATACCATGGACATTTTTATACTGACAGCACACATTCAGATTTTCCAGTACTTATGTGGACAGCTGTTTGCATATAGTTTGCAAAGCTGTGTTTTAAGGTATACCTACATATTGCAAGCATAACAACAAATGCTACACTTTCCACACTCATCAATCTGGTAACATGCAGATTATTAATATTGTGTCGGTTGTACATGCTTAACTATCCATTTCAGACAGGCCCACAACATCTTCTCTCAAACATACAATGATGATGTCATCCAAAATAAATTAACCTGCAGCCTTGTAAAAGTCAGAATTGTGCTGTGGTGCTTGCATTAAGCACCGAGTTCTTTAGTCTGTATACTTAGGTGGGGTTTCAAATTTCTCGGTAGTCAACTAGAGTGTGTGTGCGTGTGTGTGTGTGTGTGTGTGTGTGTGTGTGTGTGTGTGTGTGTGTGTGTGTGTGTGTGTGTGTGTGTGTGTGTGTGTGTGTGTGTGTGTGTGTGTGTGTGTGCATCTGTATAGTCAGAAGGGAAGAGCTGAGTATCCTACAGTCATCACTACAGTCACACAGAGTACCAATATTTTGACAGTTGTACATGCCTACACATCCATTTCATTCAGGCCTCCCAACATCTTCTCTCAAACATCCAGTGATGATGTCATCCACTATAAATTGTCCAGCAGACATTTAAATGTCAGACTTGTGATGTGGTCTTTGTGTTAAGTACTGAATTCTGTATTCTATGTACTTAGCTATGTAAGGGTTCTGTTCTCAATGCAGTTAACATGTGTGTTTACTCATTTGGTTGATATTAGAAAAAACAATTTACACCAGCATGTGGGACACTGCTATTACCATCTTCTCCTCAACAGGCACTGCTGATGTCATCACTTAAAAAGTGTATTTCAACACTCTCCAAGTCAGACATGTGCCGTGGTGCATGCATTAAGTACTGAGTTCTTTAGTCTGTGTACTTAGGTAGGGTTTGCAAACTCACTGTAACCTACTGGTGTGTGTGTGTGTGTGTGTGTGTGTGTGTGTGTGTGTGTGTGTGTGTGTGTGTGTGTGTGTGTGTGTGTGTGTTTCTGTTTGTCTGTCTGTCTAGTCAGAACAGCATAACTATGCACCCTGCATTTATCACAACAATCCCATGGAGTACCAATATTTTGATAGCTCTACATGCCTACACACCCATTTCATTCAGGTCTCCCACTCCCAACATCTTCTCTCAAGCATCCAGTGATGAAGTCATCCACTATAAATTGTCCTGCAGCCTTATAAAAGATGGATACGTGCCATGGTATTTGTGTTAAGGCCGGAGTTCTGTAGTTTGTGTATACAGGTAGGGTTTCTAATCTCACTGTAGTCAACTGGTTTGCATCTGCTTAGTCAGCCGTGTGCCATGGCACTTGTGTTGTACTGAGTTCTGTATTCTGTGTACTTAGGTAGGGATTATATTCTCACTGCAGTTACCATGCTGTGTTTTCTCAACTGGTTGACATTAGATAGAGCATTTTACAACAGCATGTAGGACACTGCCATTACCATCTTCTCCTCACCAGGCATTGATGATGTCGTAACTTATAAAATGTTGTCTGACACTCTCCAAGTCAGACTTATGCTGTGGCACTTGCATTAAATACTGAGGTCTCTAGTCAGTGTACATATAGAGGTAGAGGTTCTGTTCTCACTGCAGGAAACCAATGTGTGTGGTTTGTTCACCTGGTTGACATTAGAGAGAGAATTTTACACCAACATGTTGGGCATTGCTTTTACTGTCTTCGTCTCACAAGACTCTGCTGATGTCATCAGCAATATCTGTCTCTCAAGCATGTTCTGTTAATGTCACAGGCTAGATAAAGGACCCTAGAGTGAGTGACTTTTGCATCATTAGATTTGTGGATTTGCAGCATTTCCATCAGAGCAGGTCACATACTGCCGTGTAGGCCATGCACAAGTCACCTCACAGCAGCCTATTCAAAACAGAGTACAGTGAACATGCTTTCAGTCTATCCAGTTATATCATGCCATGCTTTAGACATCCTTTGTTATCTTGGTGAGAAACTCCTGTAGTCTTCCCAGCTGCTACAAGTGTCTAGTGAGGTATATGCAAAAGGGAGCATTGTACTTTATTAGTGGCCTGATGAGTGTTGAGTACAGTGGAGTTATATCATTCTCAGTCCTGGATGTAATGTTCTTACATATGAGGTGCATGACGTAGAATTCCACATTGCCAAAGGCATTAATAATGGCACTGTTTTGCATTTAGTTATAAACTGTGGCTTTGGCACTTCACTTGTCTGTGTTAGCCCCTCCTGTGATATATTATCATCACTGGGGGATTCAATGACTGCAATCAATTTTCAAACATCAGCAAACTTGGTAAGACTAATTGGTAAGCCAAAGATTGTCTACTTTAGCCTGGATTTCCAAGGAATAGATTCTGAACATTAAAGCACAGATTCCTGTGGTATGCCACTGGTGACGGCTCTACTGGTAGAGATTGATTCACCAACTTTGACAGTATGTGTTCTGTTGGTGAGCCAAATGGCTACCCATCTAGTGGCATAAGGTTTAATCCCCAGTGTTTAATTTCTCCAGATCTTCTAAGTTTCTAATACCATGATGGGAATGGACCCCATTCCTATGGGAAAGTATGATTAAAGTTCATAAAATTTGTTTTGATTCAATCTTTGATGTCAGCCAGAAGTGCTCTTTGCATCACCTGCAATGTGCCCAGTAATGACTCCTTCTGCAATTCATACAGAGTTACATGTATTGGTAACATGACTAAGTATGTTTGTAGATTCTTTTTATAAGACCTGTTCATCCTACTACTTTCTGGGTATCTCTCTACCACATTGCTCTCATTTCTGCCTGCAAATCCTGATTTTTTTTTACTTTGTGTCTCTCTGTAAGAAAGACACTGTGGTCGTTGTGTGTAGTGATCTCAATGATCAATGCTACTTTGTCTTCTTTTCATGAACCACTATATCTGGTTTCCTCACATCTGCCTTTTGAACTGTAGATAATGTGTGATCCCATGTGATGTAGACTTCATTATTTTCTATGATGTGTCTTGGCTCATGTTTCCAGTGTTTTTCAGCTACTTCAGTATTATAATGTTTGCACAATCTCCAGTGCAACAGTCCTGCCACATTATTATGCCTTTAAGTATACACTCCTGCCATTAGTATATCACAACCAGCAACAAGGTGTGCAACTGTTTCCAATTCTGTTTTACACAACCTGCATGCATCTATTTCTCCCACATGTTCAATGTACTTTGTAAACTAATGTGCACACTATCTTGGGCCACCAATATTAACCTTTCATCTTTTGGTTTGAATTTGCCTCACCTTAACCATTCCTGCATTTGATCCTGATCAACATGAGGTTCTTCCAGGAGTTTTCTATACTTACAACTATATTTATGCATTTATTATTTTTCTTGACTTCTCATCTGATCCTTCACCTTATATTCTTTTTTTTTTGTTTTTTTGGCACATTCAGTTGCTGCCTAATTTTTTAACTACTTCTGGTTTAACTTCCATTCCTGTTTGCTGCCAATATGCTGGGAGAGTCTCTCAATGATATCTGAGTGGGAGATTGTGTCAAAAGCATTGAACAGATCAAGATAGGAGGCATGCCCTGTCTTGCCTTCATCCAGGGCTTTGGTGGCTTTCTCAAAAAGGTTTAGTAGGTTTAACATGATCTGCTCTTAACAAAGCCAGATTATGTTGAGTCTAGAGTTTGAAGGTCAACTATGTCCTTGTAGATAAGGTCTATAATGGATTCTCTCCAAAGTCATGTAGATGAGACTGGTGAGATTTATGGGTCTATAGTTCCCAGGGTTGGTTGATGGCCCCCCTTTGTGCAAGGAGGTTACTGTTGCCATTTTCCATCCACTGGAACGCAGGCATTTCACAGGCTATGATTATTAATTTATTTATTATTTATTACATTTGTTAACCTGGAAAGTCCAACTTGGAACAAAGCCAATTTTCAGCAGAGGCCCGTATAGAAATGTTCCAGATTCATGTTATTGAATTGTGGGAGGAAACCAGAGCACCCAGAGGAAACCTATATGAATGCAGGGAGGACATGCAGACTCCACACAGAAGGCACCCCAGCCAAGAATTGAGCCGGGGAACCTCTTGATGTGAGGTAACAATGCTACTGCTGCACCACTGCACCATCCAAGGTGCAGTTAAAGAGGATGCTAAGTAGGTCTGCTAGGTCCTGTTTTAGATTGCTTAGTAAGCAACCTGGGATGTTATGTGTTACCACTGAGGCCATGTTTTTAGCCTTGGAGAATGGTGATATGACCTGCTGTCTGCAGATTCTAGACAGAGGACTGTGTCAGGTATGTTTTGGGATGTGGATGGTGGGGCCAAGCAGGTGATGTTTCCACCAAATCTGTAAGCTAGTAGGATGCCAATTTCATCCAGTGTAGCTTCATGTTTATACACATGGCATTACACAGCAGGACCTTGAGTTTTCCTCCAGTGGAATTATTTACATCAGAACTTTTGTTGCTTTGACATTGCCCAAAAAGGCACTATGGGGGAGGCAAGCACCTTTCCTAGTATCTCCACTATAGTCGACCAAACCACAAGGAACGTTAAAAAATAATAAAGAGTTTAATATTAAGTGTACAATTGTAAAAATCCACTTTTCAACGAGTGGGACTCACTCAACTTCTTCAGATGAAAAAGATAAAATGACAGCCATTTCCAAATACAAATGCCTGAAAAAGGTTTCAGGTGTAATCACATGAGTAACCTAGTAACATTGTAACCAGGAATCATTTAAAGGTGTGTGTGGTCATACTCACAAATTCTGAGATACCAAAACGTTATACCAAAATATTATTTACATATATGTGTATAAAAACATTATGTATATATATATATATATATATATATATATATATATATATATATATATATAGATATACAAGAAACGCTGGCTTAGTTACTCATCCGGCAGTAACAAAAAATGTGACCTTTACTGACTAAAACATAAAATGACAGTTGTTCTTACAAGCTCATTTTAACTTACTCCCTCACAATGGTTTTCCCAAACTACGAACCACAATAAAAATTAGTGTGTAGTGTGTAGTAAACACAAAGGTAAGGATAATATCCATAGATGAAAAAACATCCATAAATGAGAAAACAGCCATAAATGGAGAAACACCCATAATTAAAAAAACTACTACAAAAGGCCGAATATTTATCTTGTTAACACGAATGGTGTTTATCATGTGTATTAAATAAATGAACCCACTGGTTATACTGTAGGTCAATTCTAAACCCTACGGTGTATAAACCATACAAATCTAACATGGTATACATGGTTATCTATAAATCCGGTAAAATGTATTATATATTATAAATGATCAAAGGTGGAATATACTAAAACGGCTAGCCTTAACAGATATTCTCACTATAATGGTACATGGCTCTTCTAAATAATGATTACAAAATATAGGCAGTCACTATCTAACCAAATTTTTAATCGTAAAATACACATTATAGAACTCATCTCGTTGATACCTGGAAATTGGCAAGCATTAACTCTCAGTTGCCAAAGGAGTTCACATCTTTCTAGCGTTAATGACTCAGGTCCTCCTCTCCCATCATTTCTCAGTTGTTGTAAGACCCTAAACTTAAACTGGTGTCCTGCATGTTCACTGGTATGTCTGGCTAGTGCATTTTCAAGTTTAATCTTACTTATACAACACATGTGTTCATTCATCCTCTCACACAGCTTCCTATCGGTTTTACCGATATAGAAAGCTGGACAGATTGTACACTTAGCCAGCTAAACGACCTATTTACTTGTACAGTCATACCTACCAGAGATTATAAATTGCTTGTTACGTATTTTGAACCTAGCACCCGTGTCTATGTATTTACAGGCACGACACATATTACATTTATACATGCCATCCCTGTTACTCATTGGTCTCAAATTAGTCTCCAAAATTGACTTCAAGTTGCTACCACACCTAAACACTACCTTAGGTAGTATTGGGAAGAGTGACCTGAAGTGGCCATCCCTCATTAAAATTTCCCAGTTTTTTAAAATGATAGCTACTACTTCATGGGAGTCTACATTAAATGTACAAATAAAACTGTATGGACTGAATGATTGTTTACTCGTCCTTACCCAGGGACTAACAGTGGGATTGTTACTCAATATTGGGGTGTATACCAGTCATCCTCTTATACTAGACTTCATCAATCATTTCATGTAAAAGAGGCACTGGATACCCCCCTCTGTATGAAAAAGGATCATAACAAATTGCATTCATCCACAAAGTCGGTATCCCTTGATGTCATCCTGGAAGCCCTAACCAGTTGTCCCTTCACTACCGTTTTTTTCTGGTATGGAGGATGACAACTGGCGTATTGTAAAAACGCATTGGAATAATTGTCTTTTCAAAAGATCTTAGAAACATAGGTCCTATTATTATAATCTTTACTAAGTTCCATGTCCAAGTACGCAATTTTGTCTTTGCTGTAGTTGAGCGTGAACTTCAAAAAATGGGTACTGGAATTGAAACCTTCCAACATTTGTTGTACTTCGTCTGGCGTACCCTTGAATAGGATAAATATATCATCCAGAAATCGCATATAGAACTGGATTTGCTCTTTATATGTAGGGTTAGTTAGGATGTATTCCCTCTCCCAATATGCCATTACAAGGTTAACCAGGCTAGCACCACAAGGTGAGCCCATTGCCACTCCGACTTTCTGGTGATATAATCCAGTGTTGAAAAGTACATAATTATAAGATAACACAATATCAATGAGGTCTTCAACTAGATGTACCTCAGACATGGGTGCCCCTAGGTGTCTCAACATGTATGATACCCATTCGATTCCCTCACCATGGGGGATGGATGAGTATAAATCTTTTACATCAGTGGTGACCAAGAGATGGTCCTCACTGAAATTGAGTTTGTTTATACTCTCAAGGAAGGACCATGAGTCTTTAGAGATTTGTGTTTCATGAACAACGTATTTCTTTAAGGTATTGTCAACCACCTTTACACATGTGTAAGTAATACTATCCCTACCATCTACCAGCGGGCGCATAGGAGGACTATCCATGCTTTTATGAACTTTTGGGATTCCGAACAAAATCGGAATCCTAGGAGCTGCCTGGATTAGATAATTATAAAGCATTTTGTCAGTCTTTGCCTCTATATAAAGGTCCTCAATAAGGGACCTAACTTTTCTATATGCGCCATTTAATTCATTTCTGGAGACCTCTTCGTACGTATGACTATTCAAAATATCCATTATTCTCATGTTGTAGTCATCAATGTTCATAATCGCCAGCCTCCCACCCTTATCAGGTTTCATAAAACGAACTGGTGCCTGGCATAAAAACCTCTTCCTTACTAATGTTATGATGTTGGGACTTAAAGTGTCTTAAATTGTTTGATTTTCTTTGAGGTTACGTAAATCCAGCTCGCTAATTTGTTCAAAGAGTATTATTAAGGGGTGCAAGGGTGGGTTATAAACACTTGACACATAATAGTCACTTCTACTATCCATTTGTTCATGCATTAATGCCACTAAGTTTAATTTTCAAGTGAATAATTTAAGGTCAATCAAAGTAGTTGCACATCAAAGTGTGTTGTGGGTACAAAGGTATAACCTTTTGCTAGGAATTCTATCATGTCAGGTCTTATGACAATGTCCGAGTAATTAAAGATTTTAAAGTCCATGCTAGAGTTATACAAAATGGCACATTTAGAGCAGTTCTGTGTAGTTAATACGATATCTCGTTCTTCTACCATTTGTTCCTGTTCCTGTTCCTCGTTGCCCTCCCTTTCGATGGTGCAAAGTTTGAGGCTCGGTTCCAAAAATTTGTTTGATTCGGATTACTCAGGAACTTATCATGGCTAGAAGTACTTTTATTGTTTTTATTGTTAGCCGCTATTCTATCACTATGACGAATAGCTCCAGTGTTTTCATGTTGTTGGTTCACTTTTACCTGTTTGCCACTGTTAGAAGGTGTAGTAGAATGGGTTACATCAAACTGTGTAACTTTGTTAGTAGTTGAACTTCCACTCGTGTCAAGTAAAAAACGACCTTGAGAAGTTGGCAGTTTAGGGTAGGCCATACCTGCCTCATAGTCCCTCAGGTCTCATTTGATTTTCTTAATCTTAGTAGAATTAATTTTTGACAGGTACTGATCAATACTGTCGAAAATGCGGTCATAATCAAAACGGTACCTGGAGAATGTAGTGTCATTTCTTATGTCCAAATCTAAACCATTGGTCTCAAGAGTTAATTTGTCATCTGTTTGTTGGTAGTGGGTGCATAACACTTGCAGCAGTTCCAAACCATGTCTATCAAACATATCAGTTAAGGCATTATGAAAATCAGATCCTTCAACAAGACCTGTTGGATACTGCCATAGTCTGAGGCCCTTAGGTATAATTTTTAATTTAATACACTCTTGAAAGTACGCTATTTCAAGCTGTACTTTCCTTAGTTTGCACAGTTTCACATCAAATACATTTAATTTAGTAGCCATGTCTGTCCTTACCTCCTGGATGGTGTCCGACATGTTACACGTGGCTGTGTCACTAAAATCAAATGATCTATTCAGCCACGTATTCAGATTCCATGTAACAAGAGGTGGTTGGTTGGTAAAAAGATGTTGTTCACCATTAGAGTGCCCCTCTCCAACTTCGTCTGCAATTACGTTTCTACGAATTCCAGTGCCTTGCACCACCATAGAGTAGTTGCCTAAAGGCGGTGGCGTTAAATGAGTTGGTATACCTGCATTTAATTGTACATTAGTAGTACATTTTTGCTGTGAACCACCTTGTGAGGAAACTGTATCGTCCAGCCTTTTGGAAAGGTTGTCCACTTTTTGAGTTAACAATTCAATTAAAACCGTTAGGTTCCCCCCGCCTTTGATTTGGCTTGGTGCAGGTGTCAAACTAAGCGGTGCCTCAGTGTAGCTGTTTCTTTCGTGGTTTGACTATTTTTCTTGGTTTGTTCGATTTTACCTTTCCTAGTATCCAATAGCCTGGAAGACATAGCTGCAGACAATTTTTAGCAAAACAGCGGGGCCTGTTGACCATGTCATCCCAGGCTGAGAGACGCTGGATCCCCTTAGATTGACACCAGCAGATAAGCCAATTCTTGAAGTTGAAGTTGAATGAAGGTAGAATGCTGCTTAGGGTGAGGATCATACCTTCCTGGGACACATAATGTGAGAGTTCAATCATGTGTCTCTTTATATAGTCCAGTGAGGTATGTCTCAAATAATTCACCCCAACATGAACTATGACAGAGTCATAATGGTACTTGTTGTTGAATGATGTGAGTGACATGGTATGACACACTTTTATGTATATTGTTGGTGTATTAGGACATGTGGCATTGCAGCTGAGTAGATCAGCCATTGACATAGTTCTTATTCCATCATCGCAGTGACAACTGCAGTATGACATAGGTGAGAAAGTATCTACATACCATCAATAAATGCGCTGTGACACAAACCGATATTAACTCATATTGATTACATGGTTACGTAAGTCTTGCCTCATACACATGTTGTTATGATGTGATAGACACAATGTATCACATGTTTTGAAACAATTGCAAACTTGTGGATTTCATTGTATGTGCAGTTGTGTTGCTATGATCAAGGATTATTGAAGGGGTCAGCAGCACCAATGTGTGACTATTAGCATTTGTGTCAGGAAATATTCTGCATAAGCCACTGTAATGTGTCCAGTTATGGCATCAGGCTTTTCAAACACATCTTGATCATGAAACACATATAGGCATATGTTGTGCAATTGATGTAAGTACATGAGATTAGTACAGCTGTACAACTGTGTGCATAGTACCAGTGTGTGTAATGCGATGAGTGACTATGGTTGTATTTGTAGGTCTTTTCACAAATCATGTATTCCAGTGCATTTGAAATATTAAGTGGAATATTTAACTAAGCACAGATGTGCATGTGAATGCCACCAGACATACCCAAATGAAAGAAATAGACAATCCACCAGCTGACAGTTTGTCACGCATGTCACCCCCTGTCACCACTTTCCATCACTCAAAGTATACTTGCAAACATAACTTACTTTATATGCTAAGAAGGGCAGCCTGTATGACTCATAACACTTCATGGCCTATGACAAAATGAAAGATTGCCTATTGTGTGAGTCAAAACATGGACCTACCAGACACGGTTAGACCTTTACTTCATCACAGCCTCCAGATGGAATGTGTTCCTGTACAAGTTTGTATATCAACATACATCTATCTGACTGGGTTGGGGGGATATCACCTGATGCATGCATGGATAGACACATCCTGACTCTATTCGTCTGTGAGGTAGATCAACATGTCATCACTGACCTTTTCTAAAAGGACACTGGCAATATCCTGACTGTTTGTGAAAGACATGTGTGATTTGTCCATGTCTGTTACATCTGTTAGATTTCTCAAGAAGGGCATCAAGGGCATGCATGATAGCAATACTGTCATGTGCAGAACTTGAACAGGCCAAGACATTTGACATAAATCCACACTGGGGTATTACTGCAACACTGTCACAAGTGGCCATAAACACCTATATAACCAAGTGGGTAGACCACTGGATCACATACATGAATATATTGAAGTGTGTGAAGTGACCTGTATCTAGAGTCCAGTGATCAGGTCCATAAATCAGGAGTGTGTGCTAGGTCCTTTCCATGTTCATTATTTAAGTTAAAGATGTCAAGAATGACATGCGCATCCTTTGTCCAAACAGCTTTCTGGAGAACTGCAGATTATGGACAATCATTGAATCAAAGTGTGAAATTAGTATAATACAGACAGTATCAACACAAAGGATTGATGCCACAGCCATGAAGACACGTGAGATGAAAAGAAATCAGAGGGGATTTATTTTGTTATAAAAGCAAATGCACAACCTAATGATAATGTAAACAACACACCACTATGCAGACCAAGTGGTATGTGACCTGTGTACTCAGGTAGATGATATGCAGAACATCAACCAGCATGTGCCTACAGTGTTGACTACTTCCTAGTATGTAACACGACTTCTGAGTATGTGCAGGGCATCCATATCAAAGGCCATAATACCTCCAGAGTTCACAGACGTCATCACTCCAATAACTGAATACAGTGTACCATTTTTCATGTACCTCCCTACACATCTTCCAGGAATCAAGTGTACCACATTTGCCACAGTAATTTCCCATACATCTTATTATCCATACCTAAGTATTATTTTTGTTGCATAAACATTAGTTTCTGATGGTGTAGAACCCCCATCATGGTGTTATACAAGATGCATGTGTGATACGTGTTCCCGTGATTCTCACAGTACATACATAGCTGAATGACAACATTGATGGCATGGGTTATATTTGTGACAGTGTGGATCATGCCATATACATGCCATGCACACCTGTCAACTAGCCTGGAATGATCACAATCTCACATATGGGTATAGCAGTGTTCCTCCTACTACCTCTAGCAGATGTTAAAGTTTCAGGATGGTGTGTTTGATTCCTCTCATGGATTGATAACAACTCATAACAGTTGCACGTGTGTTTTTGCAGAACTATCTATGATTACTCACAATGACATGTTATGTTAAAGACATGGGATTACTGGTATTATTCTGATACTGTCCATGATTGTGCATGCTTCTGTCTATTGTTGTCCATGAGAGTGTTACTATGTGTCCTTCTTGATTGAGACCTCTATTGACATTACAGTCATATTCAGGCAACTTATTTTGCACAGCTTCACAATATGGATGTAATCCCTCTTTTATATATACCATCCCTGATATATTTCCTCTCCATTGTACATGTCAGCATGCTTATATCACAAAGAATCTTCTACATTACTGTCACCTTGTGTGACAGTCACATAATATATATTCACTGTGCAGTCCATACTGTATAATGACGATATGTGATTAGTGCTCATGCTACAACTGGCTTTATTGACATACCCTCATCTGCTGTACATTGTCATGTTTCATCTGTCTTCTTTACCTGTGTTCATTCCCACAAGTCATCTCTGTGTCCCTATTTAATAAATACACTTCCCCAGATTGTTTATCTATAATGTAGTCTATGTATCCTTAGAGATCATTTACACTGCTTTTGTTCAGTATGCCTGAAACAGGTTTCTACAATACTGTGCACTGTATATACATTCATATAATGTGTTGGAACTATATATATAGCTTTATCAATAGCTCTGGTAATGATTGTGACATTCCACTTAAACACGCAGGCCAAGTCTGCCCATAGGTAAACAGGCTTACATGTCTGCTGCTGTCAGCATTGCTTTACACAGTTTCTTAGCTGGCAACACTCTGCTGGCCATGAAACCGCCATTGTTTATGTTTAAATGTGGTGCATGGCATGCATATATAATTAGCACTACTGCTCACGATGCAAACATGTAAACTCTGATTATCGAATCCCCTGGTTAGAGTATAATGCAGCACAATATATTAAATTACATAAAAATGCAAAGGATTATATACAGTAGTGCCTAACAATATAATATAAAGAAAGCAATTACTGACTATAATAAATCTTCCCAGTACTTTGCAGTATCTCCTCTACTGCATATGCACATTTAGAGATGAGGGTTGCAGTAAAACAAATGAAGACTGGATTCCCTCACTGTGGATGCTATTTATGTGGGCTTGAAAATATACATAGCTATATGTTTTTTAGGTGCGATGTCTAAAGACATGTAGGTAGGTGCATACGTGAATGGGTGTGCCTTCTTTGAAAGTTAGGTGATGGGCTGACAACTTGGCACCATAAAAATCCACTGTCAATCATTAGCTGACCGGAGTTTCACTGTGGCGACCCCTAACTGGGAAAAGCCAAAAGACAATTTATTTTTGAATTTAGCCTTAAAGTTATGGCACACTGTAGCTTGTTTTATAGTGGGTTGGATATTATTACAAAGCTTGAATATGTTTACTGAGAAGATACCTTGTCATGGCTGTTATGGGCATTCAGTGTTTCAGGTAAATGTTCATGCTGAAATCTGAGGTTCATGCCATATACCAATGATAGACATCTCTGTTCACTGGACTGATTTAGAGTGATATAAGATTATAAAAGCTACTTCATCTTGGGCATATTAGAAAAGATTTGGAAGTTCTAAGAACTGCAGTTTCTAGAGAGCTGTGCAGTGATAGGTTGTATTTTCACAACTGCTGGAAAACTGAGCAATTTTATTGTTACATTACTTTAGTTTTACCACTTGTCCTACTTTCTAGTTAGTGTAGATGAAGGAGGCTTGTAGTAGGCCAGGTAGAAGAAGGGAGGAACAAACAGTGGTTATTCTACAATGAATGCTAAGGTGTGGCGTGGTTTTATAAAGTAGGTTAACTCTGAGGTTTGTTTTTTGGCTAATGCTTTGGATGTGTGAGTCAAATTTTAGACTTTCATCTTTGATGACTGTTAAAGAGCTTTGCATGGGTTACTTGTTCATTCTTAGTGTTGTTGGCAGAGAATATGTTTTTGTTAAGTGACTGGGTTAAGTATTCAGTTTGTGTGAAAAAGGATCATTCTTCAATGGGAGTGAAAAGCAGTTGTGAGTGTTGGAGGCATTTCTCTGCAGCTAAGAAGGCCTCTTAGATTATGATTTGAAGCTGCATGGCATTTATGGCTCAGAATACTACTGTTGAAACATCAGCATATTGTGAGTAGCAGTATACATACATGTATTGAAAATGTTGAAAAGGAGGAGTCATAAAATAGAGTCTTGAGGAATAGTTATTTCTTCTGGAACACAAATCGAAATGGATTTTTACCATTTTACACAATGGACTCTGTTAGGTATATAGCTGCTAAACTAGAATAATGTGGTATCATTTATACCTAGGGTGGAATGTATATGTATTAATGTAAGCTATGTGTTACTGTAGCAATCACCTTATGCAGATCAAGGCACAGGGTAGAGACTAACTGATCATCGCTTAGGTTTTAGTTTAAGATGCCAAGAAAGGATAGTATATAGTTGACTTGTATGACCGACGTATGAATCACGGACACTGGTAGGATATTTTGCATACATATTGGTCATCAGCCCCAGTGCATTATGCACTGCTGGACATTTGAGGAAATGATAACCCTTCCTATTAGCTGTTCACATATAGCAGGTGGAGTTTTATTGATATAGGTGTGCAATCTGTAGCACTCACTATTTCAATGAAGCAGTTGATGTCACAGAAGGCATGCATGGCTGTGTCTCTCTCTTCCCTGGTGCAATGGAGAAACAGATATACTCATCCATATGTGGAACCAACATATTAATAAAATACATTATGTATTCTGGAAGATGCTGCTTGCAATATATCTAGTATATTTCTTCTTTGTAAGTTGTCCACAGCAAGTATGCTAAAAGTTGTACATAACATTAGTGTCCACAGGATAGGAAGTCCACACATTCCTTCTTATCCTGTTTATGGGTGATACAGATCGAGCAACACTCTTAAGATATATCTGTACACTACAAAGCCTTATATCTGAGACATCCAGTTCTGAAATTGGCCTTGTGAGTAAAACATAAGTGAACATTGTGGGCAGCATACACTTGGCACGTGCATTACCATATATGCTGGCACATAACACTACTCTGCTGTCTAGATTTAATTTGTTACCTTTTCAGCTTCACCATTACCTTTATCAGGAACCACAGATATAGTACAGCTGAGTAATATTTCTCATTTGTGGTATACAGTATCACCATCATATGGTTTGCAGTGTAACAAGGAATGTACCCCAAAAGTCATGAGTTAATATAGAAAGTATCATTATCCAGTACTATTTTTCAGTCCTGCCTACAGACTCAGGTACAAGAAATCAAAACTTTCCTTTGGGGTAATAGAGTGCATTTCTATTGTACCAACAGTACAAGACCTAAATTTTAGACAGCACAAGACATAATTCTTAGACTGGCAGAGGATGAACATCGAGTTGACTTCTTACTTTACCATGTTTGCATCATAAATAACTGACTAGGAAAATAGTAGATATGTGGAAGAGGGAATGCCATTCACATTGTGGGCCTTCAGGAAGGTGTTATACAGAGGGGCATGCTTTGGTTCCAGACAGCATGCATACCCATTTCTCTGCATCTTGATTCTTCTGCTAAAATTATGCAAGAAAATGTCCACAAGTCACAAGTCCCTTCCAATTCAGGCCCTATCTTGTGGCTAATGATCATATGTTTGTTTATCCTTTCAGCAGAAGAAAGGTCTACGAGGTGTAAGGAAAAGAAAATTTGTAGTATCTAGACTGCCAGATTTGATTTATTGACAATAACCATGTAGATCAATATATGTGTATATACCTTTAAGAAGCTATCCAAGGACTTGCAGAAGTGTATAAATACTGAGCACGTGCAAGCCTGACTGCCATTTTGTAGTTAGCTGTTGAGATGTAAGCAAGTATATATTTAAGGTCTGTCTGTTAACTAGTTTGTTCATATGTAATAATGCTACTATTCATCCTGATGTGTTTCTATGTATTAAAGCATCTAAATGAAACCCCAAACCTTCTTGTTATATGTGTTAGTGATGAATGGGTGACATGTGTCAGAAGAGGCATATCTAAAGGGCATGGAATCAGAACTGGCATATCCAAAGAGCATGAAGTTAGAAGTGGCTTGGCTAAAATGACTACATGTACTTACTTAAGGCTGGCGAAATATAGACGAGTGGATCATCCCTAAAATGTGTAAGCTTCACAAAACAGGTCAGAAACAAATTTCAAATATGAAAACTTGCTCAGCACTACTTCTTTTCACATAATATGAAACTGAACATACCGAACAATCTAAATGATATTTGCATAAACCGATATCTATATGTATGATATTGATACAAATATTCAAATGACTATGGAAAATCTTTGAAATAAAGTCCAAATTGCATAAATGAATAAAACAAGGGGGAAACAACCCCATTTTCCCAAAGCATGTATTGTTCATATTAAGCAAAGATATCCAAGTTATTAGATGTGTATAAAGTGTTCGCATGTGCAGGTTACAGTAAAGCTATTCACAAAGTTTAGCCATTACAAGGAATATTTCACAGATTGCAGCCATTACAGAGCATATTTCAAAAAGCAGATTATTTCAAAGAGTTTATTGTGCATTTGAATGTTGTTACAAGCTCACAGAAGTGTTTGTTCATACATAATTACAAGGGTCATATTTTTCGTGTGTTTGTATATATTTTGTGGGCATGTCAGATAGATTTCAAAACCCAGTGCACTTGTGTTTGACAGTAATATTGCTGAGAACAGGAGAATGTTTGAGCAACAGTACAACATTTTCATACAAGCTGCATTTTCTGATAAAGATGATTATACAAAGGCATTTATTCTACTTAATTTATCTGGGGCAGAAGCCATTGGATGGGAACACTCATTTGTGTATGTACTTGCTATCTATACAAGAGAGGAGGAAAACCATCATAGTGTTGTACTGGCTAAGTCAAGGAAGGACCCAGAGTGCTTGAAACGTAAATTTAGAGAAATATGTAACTTCCATAAAATGTTTCTATGGAAAGGCACTTATTTTACACAAGAGATCAAAAACCTTGTGAATCTTTTGCAGCATATACAATTAACATGAAAAGCAAAGCTAAAACATGAAGATTTGGTGACTTAAGGGTCGAGCTGATCAAAGACAGACTTGTGTGTGGCATAAAAGATGATGCTGTGAGAAAGATGTTGCTTCGTGACAGTGATTTAACTTTGAATAAGGCCATTGAAATTTGTCAGATATATGAGCTCGCAGAAAAGCACACAGCTATGCTTACAAATGTGAATAGCTCTAGAAGGCACAGTTATAAAGCTCAAGCTGATAGTATGCAGCATGTGCTTAAGAGAAATTGGCCCAAGCACATGGCAGCAACTGTAGCCCCTGCAGCACTCACTAGTAAATGCCAGATACGTTCTAGCAAATTCCAGAATTTACACAGTCTCAGTAAAGTATAAGAGAGAGTCAGCAAACTCACAGCATGGGCCCCAACCCAATTTCATTGCCAACTGTCATAACTGTGGTGGACGTTGTGAATCTAAAAGGGAGAAATGTTTAGCTTTTCGTCAACAATGCCACAAATGCAATAAATGGAATAATTTCAAAAGATTTTGTAAATCAAAAGGCCCACATTCTTTTATTAATTGGGAACATTTTAAGAAATGAGTTGATCAGTTAGACAGTGTCAATCCTACCCTTTATGTTGATAGTGTATCAGTGCTTCATGAAATGGTCATTGCAGTAGATTTAAGGGTAAAGAATGAAGTATTTTGCACTGTCCAGATAAATGGCAAACTCGTTGAGCTCAACGTTGATACAGGTTCCAAGTGCCATGTCATATCAGCAGAAGCATTTGCTAGAGTGTGTAAAGAAAAAAGGTTTGATTTGGAAAGGTATGTGAAGCTTCTTGCTTATGGAGGTCAAGAAATTCAAACTGAAGGGTCAGTAGTACTTTCATTTACTCTGCTGGAAGAAGCTATGACTTGTTATTTTATGTGATCAGAAGGCATGTTCAGTCATTATTAAGGCTCAGAGACAGTTTGGAAATGGGACTGCCTTCATTAACAAGGAAGTCCACCATGTTAGCATGAAAGACCACTACTCTAATTTTGACCAGCACTTTTTTTTCTACCTTTGCTGATCTATTCCAAGACAAACTAGGCAAACATCTAGTTGTGTACTCCATGTTAGACCCAGAGGTCAGTCTAATTATCAGGCCAGCATGTAAAGTTCCAATAGCCACGCAGGACAGAGTCAAAGCCGGGCTAGATTAAATGGTGCGACAAGGTGTGATTTGTCCAGTTGAAACTCCAACTGAATGGGTATCTTCCATTGTGGTAGCTCACAAGAAAAGCTCACATGTCATCAGAATATGTATTGGCCCATGAGATTTGAATAAAGGGCTAAAAAGACCTCATCATCCAATATGCACTGTCAAAGAAGTCACAGCCTTGATGCCAATTGCCACTATTTTTTCTGTCATAGATGCAAAAAGTTTATTTTGGCAAATTCAGCTTAACAAAAAATCCTCATTGTTCAACACTTTTAGTACTCAGTTTGGTAGGCACAGATTTTTGAGAATGCCATTTGGGATAAATTCTGCAAGTGAAGACTTTCAACGTGCAATGGAGCACATTTTTTTCTGGGTATCCTTGTGCTATCATAGTAGACGACATACTAGTAGGAGGTCATGATGAAGCAGAACATGACAAAAACCTCAGAAAAGTTCTAGAAAGGGCACATCAAGTGAATCTGAAGCTCATTTCTCACAAATGCAAATTCAGGCTATAAGAAGTACCTTATGTTGGTCATTTGTTTACTAGTACAGGCCTATGACCAGACCCTTCAAAAGAAATAGCCATTCTTGAGATGCCAGCTCCAGACAATGTTCAAACCCTGCAACATTTTCTTAGCATGGTCAACTACCTAGGCAAGTTTATTTCAGATTTGAGCCAACTTTCAGCACCACTCAGAGACCTGACACATAAAGATGTATCTTGGTCTTAGCTAGAGCAACACCAAAGAGCATTTGATGTCCTGAAACAGAGAATTGCTAGTCCGACAACTCTCAGATACTATGATGTTCACAAACCAGTTACACCTTCCTGTGATGCTTTGAAATTTGGTCTTGTTGCAGTCATTATACAAGAAGATCAACCTGTTGTCTAGGCATCGAGAACTCCTACCCAAACTAAGATGCAGTATGCCCAAATCAAGAAAGAACTTCTAGCAATTGTGGTTGCATGTTCAAAGTTCTATGATTATGTTTTTGGTAAACCTATCCAGACTGAAACAGACCACCAGCCTCACTATCTTAAGAAAGTCTGTACATTCAGCTCCAGCCAGACTGCAACGTATGATGCTGAGATTACAGAAGTACAATTTCACTCTTGTCTACATGAAAGACAAACTTCTTTATTTTGCTAAAACATTATCCAAATCACCCAGAAATAACATAGAACAGCACGAGAATGAGAACCTTGATTTTGAAGTTATGGAAGTGAGAAATTTTTCTTCTGCATATCTTGATGAGCTGAGAGATTACACAGCTACGGATCCAGTTTTACAAACACTCAACCACTTTATCAATCAAGGATGGATGTCAAAGCAATCTAGTTTACCTCAGGAAGTGCAACCTTATTTTCCATACAGAGATGAGAGTTTGTCTGACAATGGTATCATAATGAAAGGACCAAAAGTGATTTGTTCCAAAGTCCTTGCTACCTGAGTACATTACTATCTTGCATCGTGGTCACCCAGGAACTGAATCGACCAAAAGAAGGACAAGAGTACTAGTATTTTGGCCTTCTATGTCACAAGATATTGAGAGAGCACTTTCATCTTGTTCAGTGTGTAATAGTACAAAGCCTGATCAACAGAAAGAACCACTTCAGCTTAAACAAATTCCAGAACTACCTTGGTCAGCAGTAGTCATAGAAATCTTTGAGTCAAATGGTCAACATTATCTGGTGTTAGTAGACTGTTACTCCAGTTGGATTAAGATTGACCTGTTTCCTAACCTAGCATCCAGTATTGTCACCCCTCTTTGTTGAGGTGGCTGTTCAAATTCAGCTAATATTTCTTTACATATTTTTATTTTACACTGTTGAAGAAAAGGATAGCTATGTTTTTCCTGCCTTTCCCCTGCATATTCCTATATTGCTTTCCCTTTGTTCTTCCTCCTGCTTGACCACCATCTCACCAGTTTCTTATCTACCCCATTTTAACATCTTTAATCTGGTCAAAAAATATAAACACACATCACAAACATAAGTAAAAAAAAAAAAAAAAAAAAAAAAAACAATGAAGCCCTTCACTTTTTGTCCTCTGTATTTGCATGGAGTTTGGCAACCCAGCCACTGAGGATGCACAAGCCCATGCATTTCTTTGTGCCAGTCCCAAGCCCGGATAAATGGGGAAGGTTGCATCAGGAAGGGCATCCGGCATAAAACTTTGCCAAATAATTTCATGTGGACACCAGTAAATATTTCCATACTGGATTGATCGGAGCCTGGGTTAACAACGACCACCACCAGTATTGTTAGCCAACAGGGTGCTGGTGGAAATTGGGCTACTGTTGGCTGAATGAGGAGAAAAGGCAGAAGGCATGGCCAAAGGCAGGAAGAGAGGAAAAAGGCTAGGACTGTGGTAGTGAGGGTTGGAACTTTGAATGCTGGCAGTATGACTGGTATAGGGAGAGAGCTAGCTGATATGATGGATAGAAGGAAGGTTGGTATATTGTGTGTGCAAGAGACCAGATGGAAGGGAAGTAAGGCTAGGTGTATCGGAGGTGGGTTCAAATTGTTTTACAATGGTGTGGATGGGAGGAGAAAGGGCGCAGGAGTTATCCTGAAGGAACAGTATGCTAAGAGTGTTTTGGGGGTGAAAAGAGTGTTAGATAGAGTGATGTTTATGAAGCTGGAAATTGATGGTGTAATGATGAATGTTGTTAGTGCATATGCTCCATAAGTTGGGTGTGCGATGGATGAGAAAGAAAAATTTTATAGTGAATTGGATGAAGTGGTGATGACTGTACCCAAGGATGAGAGAGTGGTGACTGGAGAAGATTTCAATGAGCATGTTGATGAAGGGAACAGAGGGGATGAGAAAGTGATGGGTAGGT
Source organism: Protopterus annectens (assembly GCF_019279795.1). Classification (NCBI taxonomy): domain Eukaryota; kingdom Metazoa; phylum Chordata; order Ceratodontiformes; family Protopteridae; genus Protopterus; species Protopterus annectens. The sequence goes on along the minus strand of NC_056730.1, from coordinate 267,996,416 downwards.
ATGGTATTAAACAAAGGAATGCAGAAGGTCAGATGGTAGTGGATTTTGTGAAAAGGATGGACATGGCTGTGGTGAATACGTATTTTAACAACAGGGAAGAGCATAGGGTGGCATACAAGATTGGAGGAAGATGCACACAGGTGAATTATATCTTATGTAGGAGGGCCAGTTTGAAGAAGATTGGAGACTGTAAAGTGGTGACTGGGGAAAGTGTGGTTAGGCAGCATAAGATGGCGGTTTATAGGATGATGTTGGTGATCAAGAAGAAGAGGAGTGTGAGGGCAGCACCAAGGATCAAATGGTGGAAATTGAAAAAGGGTAAATGTGAGTTGGAGTTCAGTGATGAGTTAAGACAGGCACTGGGTGGCAGTGAAGAGTTACCAAATAGCTGGATAACTACAGCAGAGCTAGTAAGGGAGATGGCTAGAAAGGTGCTTTGTATGACATCTGGACAGAGGAAGGGTGACAAGAAGACATGGTGGTAAAATGAGGAAGTACAGGAGAATATACAGAGAAAGTTGTTGGCAAAGAAGAAGTGGGATTGTCAGAGAGATGAAGAAAGTAGACAGGAGTATAAGGAGATGAGGTGCATGGCAAAGAGAGAGGTGCCAAAGGCTAAGGATAAGGCATAGGAAGAGTTGTATTAAAGGTTGGACACTAAGGATGGAGAAAAGGACCTGTACCGATTGGCTAGACAGAGGGACTGAGCTAGGAAAGATGTGCAGCTGGTAAAGGTGATAAAGGATAATGAGGGAAACATACTCGCAAGCGAGAAGAGTGTGTTGAGGAGATGGAAAGAGTACTTTGAGGGGTTGATGAATAAAGATAATGAGAGGGAGAGAAGGTTGGATGATGTGGGGATAGTGAATCACGACATAGAATAGATTAGCAAGGAGGAAGTTAGGATAGCTATGAAGAGGATGAAGAATGGAAAGGCTGTTGGCCCAGATGACATACCCGTGGAAGCATGAAGGTGTTTAGGTGAAATGGCAGTGGAGTTTTAACCAGATCATTTAATGAAATCTTGTAAAGTGAGAGGATGCCTGAGGAATGGAGAAAAAGTGTTTTGTTACCATTTTTTAAGAATAAGGGTGATGTGCAGAGCTGTAGTAGCTACAGAGGAATTAAATTGATCAGTCACAGCATGAAATTATGGGAAAGAGTAGTGGAATCTAGGTTAAGAAGGGATGCGATGATTAGTGATCAGCAATATGGTTTCATGCCGGGAAAGAGCACTACGGATGCAATGTTTGTTCTGAGAGTGTTGATAGAGAAGTATAGATCAGAAGGAGTTGCATTGTGTTTTTGTAGACTTAGAGAAAGCATATGACAGTGTGCCTAGAGAGGAGTTGTGGTATTGTATGAGGAAGTCAGGAGTGTCAGATAAGTATGTAAGAGTGGTACAGGATATGTACGAGGGTAGTGTGACAGTGGTGAGGTCTGCGGTGGGAATGATGGGTGTGTTTATGGTGGAGGTGGGGTTACATCAAGGATCATCTCTGACCCCTTTCTCATTTGCAATGGTGATGCACAGGTTGACAGACGAGATCAGACAGGAGTCCCCATGGACTATGGTGTTTGCAGATGACATTGTGATCTGTATTGAGAGTAGGGAACAGGTGGAGGAGACCATGGAGAAATGGAGATATGCTCTAGAGAGGAGAGGAATGAAGGTCAGCAGGACTAAGACAGAATATATGTGTGTGAATGAGAGGGAGGATAGAGGAATGGTGAGGATGCAAGGAGTAGAGGTGGTGAAGGTGGATGAGTTTAAATACTTGGGATCAATAGTTCAGAGTAACGTTGAGTGTGGAGGAGAGGTGAAGAAGAGAGTACAGGCAGGATGGAGTGGGTGGAGAAGAGTGGCAGGAGTGATTTGTGACAGATGAGTACCAGTAAGAGTGAAAGGGAAGGTCTACAAGAGGGTAGTGATACCAGCTATGTTATATGGGATGGAGACAGTGGCATTGACAAAAAGGCAGGAGTTTGAGCTGGATGTGGCAGAGTTAAAGATGTTAAGATTTGCACTGGGTGTGTCAAGGGTGGACAGGATTAGGAATGAGTAAATTAGAGGGTCATTCCAGGTTGGAAGGTTTAGAGACAAAGCCAGAGAGGCAAGATTACATTGGTTTGGACATGTTCTGAGGAGGGATGATGAGTATATTGGGAAAAAGATGCTAAAGATGAAGCTACCAGGTAGCAGGAAAAGAGGAAGGCCTAAGATAAGGTTTATGGATGTGGTGAGAGAGGACATGCAGGTGGTTGGTATGACAGAGCAAGGGACAGGAAGAAATGAAAACAGATGAGCCACTGTGGTGACCCCTAATGGGAACAGCCAAAAGAAAATGATGATTTGCATGGAGTTTGGCATCGCACGCCAATGATGAACGAAGGTGAATGGCTTTTCAATGATATGGTTACCTTCATGCAATGCTGCTTAAACATGCTGCCGTAAGGTAACACCCAGTGAATGTGGAATAAA